>NW_007259925.1:1346-65330 GCF_000164805.1 Carlito syrichta
AACATCACATTGATACCCAAGCCAGGTAAAGATCCAACAAAGAAAGAGAACTACATGCCAGTATCTGATGAACATAGATGCTAAAATTCTCAACAAGATCCTAGCAAACCAGATTCAACAATACATCTCAAAAATCATCCATCAGATCAAGTAGACTTCATACCTGGATGCAAGGCTAGTTCAACATTCGTAAAACCATAAATGTAATTAAATACATCAACAGATGTCAAAACAAAAACCAAATGATTATATCATTAGATGAAGAAAAAGCTTTTGATAAAATACAGCACCCCTTCTTGATAAAAACCCTCAAACATCTAGGCATACGGAGAACATACCTCAAAATATGAAAAGCTGTCTACGAGAAACCCAGAGCCAGCATACTCCTAAATGGACAAAAATTGGAACCATTTCCCCTGAAAACTGGACAAGACAACGATGCCCACTCTCACCTCTCCTGTTCCGCATAGTACTGGAAGTCCTGGCTCGAGCAATCAGAGAAGAGAAGGCAATCAGAGGTATCCAAATAGGAAAAGAGGAAGTCAAGTTATCTCTCTTTGCAGATGATATGATTGCGTACCTTGAAAAGCCAGGAGAATCTGTCAAAAACCTCCTTATACTGATAAAGGCCTTTGGCAAAGTCTCAGGATACAAAATAAATGTGCAAAAGACAATCGCATTTCTTTACACCAATAATAAACAAACAGAAACCCAAATTAAAAGCACAATACCATTCATAATAGCCACAAAAAAATGAAATACCTTGACATCTTCCTAACCAGAGACATGAAAGACCTTTACAGTGAAAACTACAAAACACTGCTCAAAGAAATCAAGGATGACACAAAGAAGTGGAAAAATATCCCATGCTCATGGTTTGGAAGAATCACCATTGTGAAGATGTCCATCTTACCTAAGGCAATATACAAATTCAATGCAATACCCATCAAATTACCAGCAACATTCTTCTCAGACCTAGAAAAAACAACACAGGAATTCATATGGAAACAAACGTCCAAGAATAACCAGAACAATCCTCAGCAAGAAAAATAAAGCAGATGGTATCACATTACCAGACTTCATGCTTTACTATAAAGCTACAATCATCAAAACAGCTTGGTATTGGTATAGGAACAGGCATATAGATCAATGGAATAGAACTGAGATTCCAGAAGCAAAACCTCAATTTCTCAATCAACTCATCTTCAACAAAGCCTCCACCACCTACCACTGGGGAGAGGAGAACCTATTCAGTAAATGGTGCTTGGAAAACTGGCTGACCACATGAAGAAAATTGAAACAGGACCCCTATCTATCCCCATGCACAAAGGTTAACTCCAAATGGATCAGAGACCTAAGTGTAAAAACTCAAACCATAAGAACCTTAGAAAATGAAAGACTTACCCTCATGGAAATCGGACCTGGCATCCAATTCCTGAACAAAACCCCAAACCCACAGACCTTAAGAGATAAGATAGACAAGTGGGACCTCACTAAACTGACAAGCTTCTGCAAAGCCAAAGAAACCATCAAGAGAGCAGGGAGACAGCCGACAGACTGGGAAAAAGTATTTGCCAACACCAGGTCTGACAAAGGCTTAACATCTTGGATCTACAAGGAACTCAAACATGCTGAAAAGAAAAAAACAAACAACCCCATTATAAAATGGGCAAAAGATATGAACAGACAGTTCACAAAGGAAGACATCCGAGCAGCCAACAGACACGTGAAGAAATGTTGAGGCTCACTAATCATCAGAGAGATGCAAATCAAAACCACACTGAGATACCACCTAACTTCAGTCAGAAAGGCAATTATCAACAACTCAAAAAATAACAGCTGCTGGAGAGGGTGTGGTGAAAAGGGAACACTTCTACACTGTTGGTGGGAGTGTAAACTAGTGCAACCTCTGTGGAAAGCAGTGTGGCGATTCCTAAAAGCCCTAAACATCAACCTCCCATATGACCCTGCAATCCCCCTACTGGGAATATATCCTGAAGAACTCAAATCACTCTATAAAAAAGATACCTGCATACGTATGTTTATCACAGCATTGTTCATAATAGCAAGAACCTGGAAGCAACCATGCTGCCCATCAAAAGAGGACTGGATTAAAAAAATGTGGTACATATACACGATGGAATACTACGCAGCCATAAAAAAGAACAAAATCATGAATTTCGCAGCAACCTGAATGGAACTAGAGTCTATAATACTGAACGACCTCTCACAGAAACAAAGATCCGAGTATCACATGTTTTCACTCATATAATGGACCTTGAACATCCAATGTAATACGAAAAGAAAATGACTGACAGTAGTGGGAAACTATGGGGGGCAGAGATGGGATTAACGGTAGCTAATATCTGTCTGGAGACGGGGAAACATCTCTTATCAACAAGGGTACTTGAACGAAATGTATTTGTATACCTAACCCTTAACTGTACCCCACAATATCATAATAAAAAAAATTTTTTAAAAAAGAATAGTCTCACTGACCTAAAAATTATGTGTTCTTTATTCCTAGTCATTCATGCACACCCCACTAGCCACTCTCAACCACTAATCTCTTGAATATTTCTTTAGGTATACCTTTTCCAGTATGTTACATAGTCAGAACTATACAGTATGTATGATTTTCAGATTGGCTTCTTTCATTTAGTAATAAGCATTTAAATTTCCTCCCTGCCTTTTGTGGCTCATTTTTCTTTCTTTTTTTTATTGATTGGATGTATCACAGTTTATCCATTCACCTCCTAAAGGTCATCTTAGTGACTTTCCTGTTTTGGCAATTATTAATAAGGGTACTATAAACATCCCTGTGCTGGATTTCATGTGTACATAAGCTGTCTTCCCTTTTGCATGAATACCAGAGGAGCTGGATCTCATGGTAACAGTATATTTAGTTTTGTAAGAATCTCCCAAAGTGTCTTCCAAAGTAGCTGTGTCATTTTTATTTTTATTTATTTATTTATTTTTGAGTTCAAGTCTCACTCTGTCGCCTAGACTGGAGTGCAGTGGCCGCTCCCGGCCATCACAGCCTCGACCTGCTGGGCTCCAGCAATCCTTCCGCCTCAGCCTTCCGAGTAACCGGAATTACAGGCATGCACTACCACGCCTGGCTAATTTTTTGATTTATTGTAGAGATGAGGTCTCGCTGCCCAGGCGGGTCTCGAACCCGCATGCTCAGGCAATCCACTCACCTCAGCCTCCCAAAGGCTTGGGATTACAGGCTGAGCCACCGAGCCCGGCTAGCTGTGTCATTTTTTATCCCCACCAGCAATGGTGAGAGTTTGTACTGCTCCACATCATCATCAGCTTTGGTCATATCAGTGTTCTGGAGTATGGTCATTCTACCAGGTGTGTAATAATATCTCATTGTTGTTTTAATTAACATTTCCCTAATGACACATGATATGAAATATCTTTGCATTTTCTTATTTTTTCATCTGTATATCTTCTTTGATGAGGTGTCTTTTAAGGTCTGTGGTTGATTTTTTATTATCAGTTGTTTTGTTTTCTTATTGTGGAACTTTAAGTGCTATTTGTATATAATGTATATTTAAAATTAATGTTTGCTTATATTCTGTAGTTGAATTATACCTTTAAAATCAGTAAGTTGTAATTTTAGAAAAAACTTTTAAAAATTAATCTTTTTATTAGTTTCATATATTGTTTACAAAATACCTGTTTGTTCACCTTTTTTTTTTTTTTTTTGAGTTGGAGTCTCCCTCTGTCACCCAGACTGGAGTGCAGTGGCACACTCACGGCCACCATAGCCTCGACCTGCTGGGCTCAGGTGATCCTTCTACCTCAGCCTTCCAAGTATCTGGAACTACAGGTACCCGCTACCATGCCTTAATACCCATCTCGTCTTTTTCTCCTTCCCTTTACAACTGCATGGCAAAAAGGACTGAAGCAGATAGTTTGCAAATATTTTTTCCCATTCTGTGAGTTGTTTTCTCAATTGGTTGTTGGTTTTATTTTTATTTATTTATTTATTTATTGCTGTCCAGAAGATTTTTAGCTTGATGTGCTCTCATTTGTTCATTTTGATTACCTGTTCTTTCGTGGTCTTACCCAAGAAGACTTTGCTCAGACCAATTTCCTGGAGTGATGCCTCAGTGGTTTATTCTTGTAGTTTTATCCATGCCTTAGATTTAAGTCTTTAGTCCATTTTGATTTGATTTCTTAATTTTGTCTTTTATTGGATATGTCTTTGGCAAATTTTTTCTTGCAGACTGTGGCTTGTCTTTTCCTGTCCTTGATAGTATCTTTTGTAGAGTAGAAATTTTTAATAAATCCAATTTATTGATTATTTCTTTCCTAGATTATGTTTTTGATGTTGTACCAAAAAAGTCATTGCCATACCCAAAGTCACTGAGATTTTTTCCTAGGTTTTCTTCTAGGAGATTTACAGTTTGCTATTTATATTTGGGTCTGTAATTCATTTTAAGTTCATTTTTGTGAAAGGTGTAAAGTTTGTACCTAGATTTTTTTTTTTTTTGGATGTAGATATCTACTTGTTTAATACTATTTGTTGAAAGGAGGTTTTTTTTTTCCATTGTATTGCCATTGCTCCTTTGTCAAAGATCTGTTGATTATGTACATGTGGTCTATCTCTAGCCTTCCTATTATTATTCATTGATCTAGCTTCCATATATTGTCTTCTCACCACTATGACTGATGATACTCATCTACTTGTTGAGATGGGGTAAAAAACAGAGTTTTATACATTGAATACATCAAAATATTATGTGACATTGTCTTCATTATTCTCTCAATTTCCTTAAGAAATAATAAATCATTTGTATTTAATAAAATATGGTGAAAGACCGAGCGGTGACTCAAGCCTGTAATCCCAGCACTTTGGGAGGTCGAGGCAAAAGGATTACTTGAGGTCAGGGGTTCAAGACCAGCCTGGGCAACTTGGTGAGACCTCGTCTCTACAGTAAATCAAAAAATAAGCTGGGTGTGGTAGTGTGACCCTGTAGTTCCAGGTACTTGATAGGCTGAGGCAGAAGGATCACCTGAGCCCAGCAGGTCTAGGCTGCGGTGGCCATGAGTGTGCCACTGCACTCCAGCCTGGGTGACAGAGTGAGACTTCAACTCACAAAAAAGGGGGGGGTAAACAAGCAGGCATATTGTAAACAATATAAAAAAAACTAATAAAAAGATTAATTTTTAAAGATTTTTTTCTAAAATTACAATTTACTGATTTTAAAGGTATAATTCAGCTACAGATGATAGGGAAACATTTTTGGTTTATTATGTATGCACAGTGACGTTAGATTAATTTAACAAAACACAAATGTAGATATTTTACATACTATCATCTGAAATGGAAAAATGTGAAGTTATTTTCTAAGCATAAGTTGAAGCTTAAACTTTTTTTAATGCCTTAATTTCATGCTTTCTTTGATGCATAGTTTATGAAGCAGGCAATCTGGCAAACTTTGTTTTAAGAGGGTCTTAAGAAAGATAAAATCTACACTGAGTAAAACTACATGACAAAGCCCAAGACTACATTATTTAGTAAGGTTTATTTATGTTGAAGTTTGGATTATGTCTTTCATATAAATATCACATATGTATCATTTTAAAGTGCTTCTTTGTCTAAAAAGTGTTCTTCAATGTTTTTTGTCACATACTTTTGTTCACTTCACCCATGGAGCATTGGAAAAATATGCCTTCCTTCAAATTTTTCTGAGGGATTACATATAACATTTTCATTAACTTTTCTTAATTACAACTTTTAATTATTAAGGATACATAATGGTTGTACATATTATGAGGTATAAGTGTTGATACAGTCATATAATTTGATACAGTCATATAATTTGTAATGTTCACATCAAGGTTTGGAAATATCTGTCGCCTCAATAATTTATCATTTCTTTGTGTTAGAAACATTTTAATTCCAGTCTTTTAGTTATTCCAAAGTATACAATAAATTATCGTTATCCACAGTCACCCACTGTGCTACTGAATACTAGATCTTATTTGTCCTATTTTTGTACCAATTAACCATCTCGTCTTTTTCTCCTCCCAGCTACAACTTCATGGCAAAAAGGACTGAGACAGGTAGTTTGCAAATATTTTTTTCCATTCTGTGAGTTGTTCTGTGAGTTGTTTTCTCAATTGGTTGTTGGTTGTTTTTATTATTTATTTGTTTATTTATTTATTTTTCTGCTCAGAGGATTTTTAGCTTGATGAACTCTCATTTGTTCATTTTGGTTGCCTATTCTTTCATGGTCTTACCCAAGAAGTCTTTGCTCAGACCAATGTCCTGGAGTGATGCCTCAGTGGTTTTTTCTTGTCATTTTATAGATCCGTGCTTTTGATTTAAGTCTTTAGTCCATTTTGACTTTTGTAGATGGCAAGATATTTGGTCTAGTTTTATACTTCTGCATATAGATGTCCAATTTCTCCATCACCGTTTATTGAAAAGACTGTCCTTTTTCAATGTATGTTCTTGGAACTTTTGTTAAAAATGAGATGACTGTGAATGTGTATTTAATTTCTGGGTTCTTTATTATGTTCCATTGGTAGTATAATTTGAAGTTAGGAAATATGATTCCTCCAGGCCTTTTTCATTTTTAATTTTTTAAGCTAGAAATGACTGTGTTTTTTCTGGATCCTTTACAGTTTCATATACATTTTTGTATCATTTTTTCTACTTACATGAGGAATGTCATTTGTATTTTGATAGGGATGCATTGACACTGTAGATTGCTTTTGACATTATGACTGTGTTAACCTTATTAATTACTCTAATCCATGGACATGTAATGTTTTTTCATTTATTTGTATCCTCCAATTTATTTCATCAATGTTTTGTAGTTTTTTTCCCTTGTAAAAGTTGTTCACCACCTTGGTTAAATGTATTCTTATGCAGTATATTTATTTTTGTAGCTATTGCAGATGGGATTCCCTTCTTGATTTCCTTTTCAGATTGCTGTTGGCATGTAGAAATGCTACTGATTTCACTATGTTTATTTAGAAGCTGTTCAATGCTATCAACGCTTTCAAACTTATCAAAAGTTAAAAAAATAATATCCACATATACCATTCACCAGATTTATTGATAACTTTTTCTTCCCCCACCCATGTATCTGTTATTTTCTGAAACACTTGGTAATGTTGATGTTATTATAACACTTCACCTCAAAATTTTTTGAGGTTTTTTTTTTTTTTTTTAGTTGGAGTCTCATTCTGTCACCCAGACTGGAGTGCAAGTGGCCGCACACATAAAACACAGATCACAATCCTCAGCAGTTATCTTCTTTAGTTGACTGTGGGGTGAAATTATTTTATGCAACAGTATAGCTTGTTCTGATCAATATTTTATTCCTTATCTTTAAAACTCTCACACATGTTATATAATGGGGTTTAGTCGTGTTTCGTTCTTTATTGATGCACTCTTCCTAGTATACTAAACACTAGACAAAGTCATGTATGAGATATTCAATTTGTAGATTCTAGGGCAGTTGATTATGTTTTTTGAGAAAATTGTCTACCTTAAAGTCTTTGTACTCAACTCCTGTACATGAATAAATTAAGAAAAGGTAAACTGGAAAGATGTCATTTTCAGAACATGTCTCCAATTTATAAACATGTGACTTTCACAAAACATTTTATGATCTATTATTATCTATATATAATATAGATAATAGTATATATATTCCAATTTAAAAGCAATTTTGAGTGAATTGCCCTACATAGGTAAAACTTCTGTGAGCAACGTTATGCCAGCCATTGACTGCTCAGCTACTAAAATAACAGAGACAGAACATTCTCATTGGAAGCTCTAAAGCTAATAAAGTGGTAGTCCCCAAAGCACTCAGGTGAAACATTTTCAAGGTTCAGGAAAGGCATTGCAAGCCTTCTCTGCTCACATTAACCTTCCACTTGAGGTAATCCAAAACGCCCTGCTCATTGCAAGAACACCCTGAAGTTAAAGGCAAAGAGGATATCCTTTTGGCTGCTACATTTTTTTTCTGTGTTAAAATTGCTTCTTTGTTTAAGCAGAGCAAGATCTGTAATAAATAAATAAATAATCTAGGTACATGGATATTTGATAGTAATAAAGAGGATTACACATAGAAATTTTAGATAGTCATAAATTGCTATTTTTTCAGGATGTCGTAAAAGATAAATGTATAACTGAAACTTCTAAAAGTCTCTAGATAACATAAAATAAATAAAATTGTATCTGTAGTTTTTAGGTCCCATTATTCAAACAGTAAAATTGACACTACTTATAGGTAAATTATAAAATATAACACATTTTTCAGAAATTTAGTTTTAAGAGCTCAGAAATACAAAATGATTTCACAGTGTTCTCATTTGTATTCCTGTACTACATTTAATCATGTATTACATCTGAAATGATGTTAGATGAAGAATTAGTGTATTTGGATTCTTATCCTGATACTACCACTACTTGACTGTGATATTTAACAAGTCACTTAACCAATTTGGACCCCTTTTCCTATGCATAAAAAGAGACAACACATATTTGTAAGACACTTAAGAAAGACCTAGAATTGTGCTGTTACTAAAAATTTAAAAGTATCGCTACCAGTTAAGAACTTAGAGGCGTGTGTGTGTGTATGTGTGTGTGTGTCAGAGAGACAGAGAGAGAGAGAGAGAGAGAGAGAATGACAAGGAGAGAAAATTTGAGTTGTGCATGAAAAGATAAAAATTAGTGAAAAAGGGGATGCAAAGTTTATAATATTAAGAATAATAATATGGAGAAATGAAACTTTGAGTTTTGGAAAATTATGTACTTGGACTAGAGTTCTGATTTCTCAGTATTCTAAACTGTGCATTCCCCTTCAATTTTATGCTCAAAATAATTTTACATAACAAGTTATTGACTTCATGTCATGGGTTGTGCACATGCCAGATGCCTCACATCGTGTGTAAATATGTTGACAGTTTAGATTGTCATAAAGAAATATTTTCAGACACAAAAGAAACTATTAAACAGAGAACACAAAATAATGATTAAGGATGTTCATTCATATATTGTAGTATTTTTGCCTGTTTTTAAAATAGAACATTTTTAAAAGGTAGAAAAATAAAATTTGTTCTCATTTACAAACTTTATATTCCTGAATACTAACCTGGAAAAAGGCAGACAAGATAAGAAGACAAGAGATACAATGACCATTTTGGTGTAAAAAAGGGGAGAGAGGATGCCTAAAGAGAACCATAGTAGCATAAATCCCTTTTAGAATCAATTTAAAGTAAATGTTGCTTTTTTCCCTTCCTCCATGACTCCCAACAAAGCCCACATTTCTTCCAAATAGAACTGTGCAGTCACAAAACCAAGGCAAGATATGAATACAAATATAAGTTCTACATTGTAGTTGTCTGAATTGATTGCATTTTCTAGAGCAGAAAGGGAGAAAACTATAACAAAGGCAATATTGCTCTTCTACTATGATAGCTACTCTCTCACATGCCCTTTAATGTCACCTAACAGGGGGCATTTTCAAGGAGCAAAATATAAGTTTTTTTATGAACTGAACAAAAATGCTGTTGTTGTTTGTAAGCTTGGAGCATAACCTCTTTATGCAGCTTGCATCCTATGAATAAAAGAAATAAATACTTATTGGTTTAAACCTCAGAAATTTTGGAGTTTATTAAGCAGCTTTATCACCAAACAAACAGACTAAAGATAGTCTAAAATATTTAGGATTCACTTTGAAACCACCTGGTGCACAGTTAAGAATTTTAGAGGCTGGAGTAATAGTGGCCATGTTTTATAGTGGAAAAGCATTTGGTAAACTCATTACCTGAGAAAATTTGAGAGGTAGAACATGTATTTAATGGATTTATGGTCCTGGCCAAGTAAATTACTATAGGAAAGTTACTTGAAGGAGTTGTGTGTGATTAACTACATTGGATAAGATACTACACTGAGTAGGTGAGGTCAGAAAAGCAAGTGTTCTGTTTGAACATGTGAAAAGTAGGAAAGAATCCTGAAAATCCAGGATTTGGAGAGATAATAAATAAGATGATTGTCCCATATCTGCCAGTAAAGAATAAAATTCTGGTGTGTTTTGAGACATAATAAATTTGTTAGGAATTATAATTAGATTAATAGGGTTCCAGTAAAGTTTTTTAGTTGGAGAAAATAATCAATGAAGGGAGATGACTTTGAGATCGAAAGACAATTAAATCTCAAAACATTTGTAATTTGGTTTATATAGAGAAAAACACGTCTTGAAGAAAATTGTTGGTAGGATTATGGACACATAGAACTGACTGGATTAAAAATTTAAAAATAATATGGTGGCATTCTGGGTTAAAAGAGACCATGGCAAATCAAAATGTAAAATTACCCTTGCTTCTTAACGTTTTACAAGAAAGAAGCAGTCCAAGAATTCTGTCTGGATCATGGAAATGTGTTTTCCAATTCTATCATTAAAGGGTAAGGGAAAAATGATATTGTCCCAGAGGGAGAAGTCAAGAGTTATAAGGAGGAGAACAACTTGCGGGGAGCATTAGTAGGTTTAACGAAAGAACATTGACTACTCTCATGTAGGGACATTTTGCAGTATTGGTCTGAAAGTATTTAAGTATTTTTGTGATCAGTAACTGCTGTGTGTCCCTTTCCCCCCTTTCTAAATGGAAGTGTTTATTGGGGTTACTTTGGCTCTCTTTCACATTTGTATGTTGAGTGTGTGAACTTGTGCTTGTGTGGGGTCAGATAACTCATATCTGAACAGAAATGGAAACTTTCATGAGATTCTGAACTTTGAGCCTGATGACAGGTTTGGATGAGAATTTCAAGGGTGTTTTCATGGGGGAAGGCTGAATATATAGGCAGAAGATATTTGAACAGTGACTATGTCTCTGAAAGGCAGATCATGGCAAAATGTAGTATTGATAAACAAACATTGAATCTCATTTTACACCCCAAACTGAGGAAGGTGAAGCCTGATATTTGAAATTTTGCATGTTGGCTTTATCTGGTAAATTGCTTTGGCCATGTGATGAAGACAGAAGTGACAGCATTGCAATTCTATGCAAAGATTTTAAGAAGTATTAAAAGGATCATCTAGCTCTCCCAAGCTCCTCTCCCGCACTGTGAGACCATCACATCACACTTAGGTGCCCTTTCAGCTTGTAACCCAGAATCTGAAGACACGTGGGACTGATGGGAGCCTAACCACAACCTGGAACAGAGCAGCCTTGACAGGTTCTCATGTCTCCAGATGACAGGGGGGAAGAGTGTTAATGAAAGCATCTATGATTTGGGGGTTATTAGTTATTCAAAATTGGTGTTAAAAAAAGCTAACTCGTGATATAAAATAAAAGTGCTTGGAAAAAATTGTATTTTTTTCTTTTCCTTAGGTATTATCTAAGGCATTGTTAAAGAATTGGGTCTAATATAGTGGTGTCTAAATAGTTGCCACAAACAGGCTGCTGTTCTCTGTACTATTTATAAATTTGTGCAGAACTCTCAGGATTCTGAGTAGGATGTGATGAGGCTACTTTGAGTAGCAATATACTGAACCACTGAACCAAAGCTGTACTTTTCTCAATCATTCTAGGGTGATAGTTCACTATACTACAGGAAAGGTATTAAGCTAGGAAATGTGAAATATGAAATAAATAATATGATTGTTTTTCTGACTCCATGTAGTATGAATTAATAAAATGTAAACATGACAATGAGGAAATAAATAAGCAAAACAATAAGATTCCAAATATCATAGGGTTTCAAAAGACAGAAAAATGTGTAGATTAGAAAGAGGATAAAATTTAGAATATGAAAGACCTTGGCTTGAATCCAAGTTATGTCATTTATTTGTTATAAAGAGTTGGACAAGTCAATTTTATCTTTGTGTACATCAATGATCACAGTCTATAAATTATGGATACTTATGATTAACAAAGGTTTATTGTAAACATTTAGAAATATATCATATCTATCTAGCTGGAAGCACAGTATTTAACATGCTTAATATATGCTATGACTACAAAATGGTGGTGTAAAGACATATAAAATAACTCGATAGGAGAAAAGTAATAATTGCTATAATGACTTGTGGAAACTCAGTTCACAAGATTTCCAAAGACTAAAATCTTGGGTAAGATAGAGTTCTTCCCTCAGTAAAAAGGAGAGAAAGTTGAAGCCAATGTGCTTAAACATCATCCCTTAGATTCTGACACTATTCTATTACATCTTGTTTCAGGATAAGAGTTGGCAGAAAATACAATGACAAAGCAACTTGAAACAATGAGTATAGTGAACTCCAATGTTATAAAAAAGGAGCAAGTATAATGCCATACAATGCCTGTATGTTTCTCTGTCAAACAAGCTATATAAAATTTTCCTGTAAAACTTTAGCATCCTATTCAAATTTACTACATTAGTGGGGAAAAATCTTAAAGATCCATGACCATTAAATATTTAAATGTGTTATTTTTAAAAATATTAAGTGTCCAAAAATTATTAAGAAAATTAAATAAATTTTGAAATAATTTAGAATTATACCTTAAGCACTTAGAGATGCATGAAATATATGCATGTAAAATTATTTATATTGTTTAAATTTCAGTCAAAATAATAACCAAAGTATATAACTTTTCAAATGTCATAATTGAAATTGTAGATTTTTTTCTGGCAACTAGCATTCTTTTTATAATCATTAAATATTATGACCAGTTTTAATTCCTTAAGTGTCAGTTGTAGCTCTTAGTTTTTTTTGTTTGTTTTATTGTTATTGTTTTTTTTGAGTTGGAGTCTCACTCTGTCACCCAGACTGGAGTGCAGTGGCCTCTCCCAACCACCGCAGCCTCCACCTGCTGGGCTCCAGCGATCCTTCCACCTCAACCTTCCGAGTAGCCGGAATTACAGGCGCGCGCTACCACGCATGGCTAATTTTTTTATTTTATTATAGAGATGAGGTCTCGCCTGCCCAGGCGGGTCTCGAACCCGCGGGCTCGGGCAATCCACTCACCTCAGCCTCCCAAAGGCGCGGGATTACAGGCTGAGCCACCGAGCCCGGCAGCTCTTAGTTTTTTGAGTATAGATATTACCTCTGGAATGCAATAGAATTACTCATTGACGATTAGCACTTATCAATCTGATTCTAAATACAATTCTGCAAGTTGTGCTTATTTTAATGTGCATTTTACTACACTTTATCTTTTCTCCTAAAATAAAAATTTCTTCTGAAATGTTTATTTCCATTTCATGTAATCTTTGAAGAATTTTATTTCATTAACCTGTGTTGAATGGAAACATGTTTCTCTCCTTTACCTATTTAGCAATCAATGAGGTAAAAGTCTTGTTTGTAGTTTTCTTCCACAAGTCTTTTCTCCATCACTATTAAGACTAATAGTAGAGGCTATGAAGCTTCTAATAAATGTTATTAGAAGAAAATACAATCACTAAATCCTCATGCAGACTAAATATACAATTTTCAGGCACACTCTCTCCTTACTCAGGTACCTCCCATGACTTTCCTAGGAATCATAGCACTTCTCCAAAATAAAAAATGGCAAACAAAAAAACAAAACAAAACACTGTTAGCTGTTTAAGTACTAAGAATCACCTCAAATGCTCCCTTGATATTCACTCATTTTCAAAAACTTTCTAGAATGCATGTATCATGAATTATTTAGTTACTCATAATTTTACTGTTCTTTTTGTCTATTAATATACATTGATTCTAAATGAGATATTGTTGCTATATTGAATGCTACACCAAATGCTTTACTATAAAGTCATTCCCACAAAAGAGTGTGAAGAATTTTGAACATAAAAAAATATTCTTCTATGGAATTTTAAAAAAACACACACACACAGCAATTCTCTTCTCTATTCTAAATGGAGTCTTCAGGTCAGAGGAGTCAGAAAAAAATAAAAGGATATGAACCTGGGTCTCCATCTGTCTGCTGAGCATGTTTCTGTTCATTGACCAATGAGACTCAGTAGTTAGTGCCCATATGGGTTTGCCTTAGTTTATAGAACAGTTGTCATGGCAACTGCATTTCTATGCATCACTGCTCCTATAGGCTCAGGAGCAGGACTGAGAAAAAGTTCCCTTGTCAAAACAGGAAACAAAGAAAAGTAAAATGTTCCAGTCTTTTATACCAGAAAAAAAAAAAGTGCAGCATTTCTACATGTATGTATGAGGGTGGGAGAGTTGCACATGCATTCTGAGGATGGATTAAGAAAACAGGATTTATTTAGGCAATTACAGACCAATATTCTTTTCTCAAGACATATATATATTTCATTAAACAGCTATATAAAGTTTAGAATAAGATCAATATATTTACAACTTAATTGACTATTTAAATTGAACCAGATCATTAGATTAATAAACTAGTAAATGTACCTGTATTTTTTCTATGTCCATTTGAAAATAAATGCTACAATAGTCATGAAATTATAATGAAGAGACCAGGAACAATGGCTCACGCCGGTAATCCCAGCCCAGAGGTGAGAGAATTGTTTACGCCCAGGAGATCGAGAACAGTCTAGGCAAAATACTGAGACAAAATTTTTTTTAAAAAAGGAACTGAGCATGATGGCGAATACTTGTAGTCACAGCTCTTCAGGAGGCTAAGATAGAAGAATTATCTGAACCCAGGAATTCAAAGCCGTGGTGGACTGTGATACAGTCTGGATGACAGAATGATACCATGACACCCCCCCCCCCCAAAAAAAGGGAAAGAAAGAAAAAAAAAATTATAATGAAGAGATTTGCCCTTCACAAAAATCCATTACACAACTTAAATCAAGGGTTTTGTATAATGAAAGTATTAATATTTGTAGTACTTATAGAATAATGAAGCATGCTCCTTAATATGGCATAGTAGTAAATGCCATAACATTTTCAGGTTATATTGATTTGGGTTAGTTTTATACATTACATTTAATTACATTTAAAGATACAAAAAACACTTAGCATTAGTTCTTTAAGGATGATCAGTCTGAGGAACTTTTAAGTGAAGTGTATTTTATTTACTAATAGATCAATTTATGGACGTTTAGAGAGACTGAGGTAAAACCACTTTAATATTAACTTCTTACTTTGGGGAAATTGAATGAAGTTATGAAGCCTTTATCAAGCCTGACACGGAATTAAACCAGGAATTGTGCTAAAATAATGAATATGTCCAACATTTTAATTAGAAACACTTCTAACCTGTGGATGTAAGAAATATAAAACAAAATTTTTTAAAATGATGTGCTTAATTTTATAATGTTATTGTTCTAGCAATTATATAATAGAATGTTAATATGACTTCAAAATACCAAGGTATCAGTGATAGATATCAACATATTGAATAATTCCAGTGATTATACAGAATATTATATTTGGATATCATAGTAATGTTCCTAAAATAGTTTTAGTGACCATTCATTTTGTTTTTTATAGTTTTATTTTATCTGAGGTTAATGCACTGAATAGCTAACAATCAAACACACACCAGTTGTATCGTACAGATTTAGGAATTTTAGAGAATTACTGATAGAGTTCACAGTTTTATTTGTATTATTCCCTCCATGTTTTCTTTAAAGTTTTATTACAATTGAACATAGCATATGTACAAAAGAGTACATGTAACATATATGTTGAATATGGGAAATTCATTTCAATATAACCACTATACAGAAAATATTATATATTTCAGAACTTTTAAATTAACTTTTGTGGATCTTTCCAATTACATTCCTTTCTGTTGCCCTAAAGCCTACCACTATCCTGATTAGTTTTTATAATTAATTTTGCAATCAATTGTTGCTTTTCTTTGTAGTTTTAGTATGTATGTGTGTATACATGCAACGTATAATTTTCCTGTGTTTATCACACACACAGTATCATACAATATGTATTTTCCAACCACTTGCTTCTTAACTCAATGTGATTTTTATTAACTTCACAAATGCTAATGTATACATGGTAGTAGATTGTTCCATTTCTCTGATGTAGACCATTCCCTTGTTTAAAGTCCCTTATTGTTTTAAAATTATTAATTCAGAGTAGCATGTACTGATTTGTGACATGGGTATACTATGTGATGTTGAGGTTTGGTTTTCTACTGAACCCATTATCCAAACAGTGATCGTGGTATACAATAGGCAAATCTTTATATTTGTGTGTACCTGGTGTATGGGTCACACTTACAAGTGAGAACATTTGGTATTTGGCTTTCTGTTTCAGCATTAATTCACTTAGAATACTGGCCTCCAGTTAAATGTATGATGCTGCAAAGGACATATTTTTGTTCTATAGCTGCATAGTATTCCATGGGGTATATATTCCAATTTTTATTTACCCAGTCCTCTGTTGATAGGCACCTGAGTTAGTTCCATGCCTTTGCTATTGTGACTAGTACAGTGACAAACACATGAGTGCATGTGTCTTATCAGAAGAATAAGTTGTGTTTCTTTGAGTATATAATACAACCAGTAATGGGATTGCTGGGTAGAGTGGTATTTTATTTTTAGTTCTTTGAAAAACATCCAAAATACTCTCTATAGGGGTTGAATTAGTTTACAATCCCACCAGCAGAGTATGACCTTTCTTTTTTTCTGCAACCTTGCCAACATCTATTATTTTTTGACTAATTAACAGCCATTCTGACTTATGTGAAATTGTCTCTCATTGTGGTTTTGATTTGCATTGCTCTGATGACCAGTGATGTTAAGTATACTTTTATGTTTGTTAATCATGTGTAAATATTTTGAGAAGTGTCTTGTTTATGTGTTCATTTCATAATGGGGTTATTTGATTTTTTTTCTTGCCAATTTGTTTATGCTCCTTATAGATTTGGATTATTAGTCCTTTGTGAGATGCATACTTGTAAATGTTTTCTGTAGATCTGTAGATTAGCTACTTATTCTGCTTGCCTTTTTTTTTTTTTCTGTTCAGAAGCTCTTTAGTTTAACTAGGTCACATTTGGCAATTTTGGTTTTTGTTGTATTTGCTTTGGAGGACTTCACATATTTTTTGCCTAGAATCAATGTCATGAAAAGTGTTTCCTAGGATTTTAAAAATAATTTTATAGTATGAAGTCTCACATTTAAATCTTTAATCCAGCTTGAATTAATTTCAATAGCTACAATAAAAATAATGTACAGAATATATTTAACCCAGGAGGTAAAAGTACTCTATAATGAGAACTAAAAAACACTTGTGGAAAAAGCCACAGATAACAAACAAATGGAAAAGCATTCCATTCCCATGAATTGGAAGAATCAATATTGCTAAAATGTCCATACTGCCCAAAGCATTCTACAGATTCAACACAATATTACAAGGGTCATTTTTTTTACAGACTACTGCCAGTGTCATTTTTCACAGAATTTGAAAAACAATTCTTAAATTTTTATGAAACTAAAAATGAGACTGAACAGTCAAAGCAATTTTAATTACAAATAACAAAGCTGGAGGCATTCCATTACCTAAGTTTTAATTTTACTACAAGGCTACAGTAACAAAAAAGCATGGCACTGATACAAAATAGACACATAGACTAATGGAGCAGTAGGGAACCCAGAAATAAAGTCACTCATCTACAACCAACTGGGCTTAGACAAAAATAAACAATAGGAAAAGGACACCCTATTCAATAGTGCTAGGATGACTGGCTAACCATATGCAGAAGAATGAAATCGGACCCTACTTAAATATTATGTATTGTTAAGTCTGTAGATTACTTCAGTCAGTACAGACATTTTAACATCATTGATTCTTCCAATTTGTGAGCATGGAAATCCCTCCTTCTCAATTGTTTGGAGTAATTTCAGTGAGAATAGTAGCAACTCTCCCTTGTATCTTTAGAAGAATTTAGTTGTGAATCTGTCTAGTCCAGGGCTTTTTGTTTGGTAGGTTTTTAATTACTGATTCAATTTTTATTACTTGTTATTTGTCTGTCAGGGATTCAATTTTTTCCTATTTCAATCTTGGGAGGTTGTGTGTTTCCAGGAATTTATCCATTTCCTCTAAATGTTTTAGTTTACACACATGAAGGTGCTCACAATAGTCTCTGAGAATCTTTTGTATTTCTGTGGGATCCATTGTAATATCGCCTATTTCTTTTCTTGCTTGTCCTTATTTATATTTTCTTTCTTTGTTGTGTTAATCTGGACAGTCTAGCAACCTAGTTTATTTTTTCAAAGAACCAAATTTTCATTGTGTTGATCTTCATATGATTTTTGCTTGTTTGTTTAGTTTTAATTTCATTTAGAGTTCTTCTAAATTTGATTATTTTTTCTTCTGCTAGTTTTAAGTTTAGTTTGTTCTTGTTTTTCTAGTTCTAAGGGTGCAATATAAGGTATTTTATTTGAATTATTTATAACTTTTTGATGTAGACCTTAGTGTCATAAACTTTCCTCTTAGCACCTGATTTTTGTATCATCTTTGAGGTTTTAGTTTGTTGTGTCTCTATTTTCATTTATTTCAAAGAATTATTTTTGTATTACTGTCTTGGTTTTGTTGTTTATTCAAAAGTCATTCAGGAACAAGTTGTTTAGTTTTCCTGTATTTGTGTGATTTTGAAGATTCCTGATGACATTAATTTCTATTTGTGTTCTGCTGTGGTCAGAAGACATGCCTGATATGATTTCTATTTTTTGGGAATTGATTAAGACTTACTTTATGACCAAGCTTAGGATATGTTCCAGGTGCAGATGAGGAGAATGTTATCATACGGTTGTTGAGTGAAGTGTTCTGTAGATATCTATTAGGTCCAATTGGTTAAGTTTTGAATTTAAGTTCAAGATTTTCTTCTCGGTTTTCTGCCTTAATGATCTGTTCAAAGCTGTTAGTGGGATATTGAAATCCCTCAATACTTATTGTGTGGTTGACTAAGTTTTCTCCTAGGTATAGCAGTAAATGTCTATAAATCTGGGTTTTCCAATCAATATTGGATCTATTTATATAATAGTAACAGCTTCTTCTTAAAGTAAATCCTTTATCATTTTGTAATGCCCTTCATTGTCCTTTTTTATGTTGTCGGTATGAAGTCTTATCTGATACCAGAGTAGTGAACCTTGCCCATTTTTGTTTTCTATTTGTTTGGTTTATCTTAGTCTTTACTTTATCTTGAGTTTATGGGTGTTGCTAGTAGTAATATGGGTTCCTGAAGACAGTAAAAGGATTAATCTTGTTTTATTTCATTTTTTTAAGTCAATTTGGCCCATCAATGATGTGTGTGTGTGTGTGTGTGTGTGTGTGTGTGTGTGTGTGTGTTGGCATAACGTTCTTAGCTAATAGTGTTGTAGTGTTGGTTTTGTGACTGCTTTATAGGGTCTGTGGATTATGTGCTTACTTTTGATTTTGTGTCAGGAAATATCAATTTTTCATTTCAATGTTTAGAACTACATTAAGCATCACTTGAAGGACCAGTCTGCTGGTGACTAATTTTCTTAGTGATTTCTTGTCTGGGAAAGAGTTTATTTCTTCTTCAGTTATTAAACTCACCTCAATGGGGCAAGAAATTATTGGTCAATGATTTATTTTAAGAATGTGAATTAAGGACCCTCCATTTTTTCTTGGCTTGTAAGGTTTCTGCTGAGAGGTCTGCTGTTTGCCTGATGCATTTCTGTAGCAGGTGATATGTCCTTTCTTTCTGGCTGCCTTTAAGGCTTTTTTCTTTCTCATGATTGTGAATAGTCTAGCAACTATATGTCTTTAGGATGCTCATCTGTATAACTTGCAGAAGTTCTCTTGGTTTCCTGTGTCTACATGCTGACTTTTCTAGCAAGATTGGGACATTTTTCTTCCATTATATCCTGAAATACTTTTTCCAGATTGCTTTTATTTTCTTCTCTCTCAGGAAAGGCAATCAATCACAGGTTTGGTCTGTTTAAAATTCTCGCTTTTTTTTTTTTTTTTTTGAGTTGGAATCTCACTCTGTCACCCAGACTGGAGTACAGTGGCAGCTCCCGGCCTCCGCAGCCTCGACCTGCTGGGCTCCGGCGATCCTGCCTCAGCCTTCCAAGTAGCCGGAATTACAGGCATGCACTACCACGCCCGGCTGATTTTTTGATTTATTGTAGAGATGAGGTCTCGCTGCCCAGGCGGGTCTCGAACCCGCGGGCTCAGGCAATTCACTCACCTCAGCCTCCCAAAGGCGCGGGATTACAGGCTGAGCCACCGAGCCCAGCTATTTCTCACATTTCTTTGTTTAAATTTGTTGTCTGAAGGGTTGATTTGAAGGATTGGTCTTCAAGTTCCAAAACTTTTTCTTATGCTTGGTCTAGTCTGTTGTTAAGGCTTGAAATTGCATTTTGAAATTCCTGCAGTGAATTTTTCAGTTCCAGAAGTTCAGTTTAGTCCTTTCTTAGAAAGGCAGTGTCCTCTTTCAATTCTATATTTTATTATAGATTTGTGGGATACGCTACATAGATGGGCTGCATGCAGATGGGTTTCCAATAGGCTTTCCTTCCCCTTGTAGTGGACCTGGTACGCTTTGTGTTGTCACATGCACTCCACCCTCCTTCCTCACCTCCTCTATTGACAGAGTTCAGCGACTGACAATCTTTTCCCTGTGTTCATGTGATTATTGTTCAAGGGAACACATCTACATTGTTGAGAGGAGTGCAAACTAGCTCTTTCCATTCTTGAGTCATTTTCCTAGCTTCTTTTTATTGCATTTTCACTTTCTCTTGAGTGTCGTTAAGGATTTTTTTTTTCCCTATCATTGGATTGGAGCGTCTCAAAATTTTCTTGTATCTTCCCTTGTGGGTACAACTGTGGTATATGTTTTTGTATGATCAATTTGCTTCATTTAATTTCCTGCCTCCCGATTCTCTCCGTAAACCACAGGCAGCAGGGGCAGAGTGGCAATGTTGAGTTACTTGGAAGGGCCTAACCTCTAGGTTTTGGGACCTCAGAGGAGTACTGAACCATAGTCACAGTTTTCCAGTGGAGGTAGGTTAGCCTGTTGTGGTAGCCACAAAGCTCCGCCTGGCAAGTAGCCACACAGGTATAACATCTGTGCAGGGGGCACATGGAAGCACCTCAATTCTTCACTTTTTCCCTGACTTATGGGCAGCAGAGTGGACAAATGGTGACAGTCACTGGGAATGATCCAACAGTGGCCTCTGGGAGCTGGGCCTTCTAAGCAACACTGACCTGCAGGTGCAGTGTTGAGGCAAAAGTGGGTGGCTATGCCACACTAGGGTAATGCCTTGGAAATAGGAAAGCCCCGACTGGTGGGGAGTCATGGAGGCCGGGTGCATGTCCTAGCACTCCATCTCCCTTTTTCCTCTCTGGCCCATGAGCAGCACGGACAGAGGAGGTTGAGCCACAGCCACAGTGCTACATCAGGGGCAGAGCAGGTGTGGTGCAGCCTGTCTCCAAAGCAAGCAGTCCCATTTGTTGAGGAGCAGTAGACATAGGGGCTACTCCCTGGCATGATGTCTGCCAGGTTCCCTAACACAGATGCAGTATCTATCCTGGGGTGCAGGAAGTGCCCCTCATCCCTTCTTGTCAGGGCAGTGGCACCCATCGCCAGACTGCTCAGAGGACAAGAGCCTGCTGGATTCCATGTGGAGTCGAGCGTTACCTCTGTTCAGACTTCAGGCAACTCCATGCACTTGGGTTGAAGACTCCGGGGTGGAGTGTGATGTCAAGAAGGCTCTCCCGTGACTGGGACTGCAAAGGTCCATGGCGGAGATGTGAAATCTCAGAGGTTCTCTTACCCCTGTCTCACACTTGGATTCGTGTAGTGACTCCACCCTAAAGTTGACTCTGTAGGCTGCCTGGTCTCACTCTTCCACTCTCCATGGTTCCCACTGCTTATCTGGTGAACTTCAGCATACCCTCTTACGGACAATCCACCCAAGTGCTAGTGTTTGTTCAATGTCTCAGTCTCACTCTGTGAGAGCAGCGCCCTCTAGCGGCTGCCAGTGGGTTATTTTGAACCAGAACAAAAATTCTCTTGTTTGAGTTTGCTTTGGTTTCTCTCATTAAACTTTGAAACATTTACTTGTCTCACGGTTTACTGTTTTCTTTTTTGTTTCTCTGTCTTGAGTACTATGGGTTTGGGTTTAGTGCCACAGTCTTTTTATTCCCCCTCTGTGTCAGTTTTCAAAGCTAGATGCACAATTTTATTTTTTAATGCTCCCCTAAAATTATAATGTGTATGATTATGTTAACAAATTACGAAGTTAATCAAGATAACAATCCTCTTCCCAACCAATGAATCTTAGAATTCTCATTCTAGTCATTTTCTGCTGATTTATATTCTATTCTAGTTCTTTGAGATTTATCTCATGGTTACTTTATCCCTGCATATTAACCATTGCTGTTATTGTTGTAATGTCAGTTTTGTTTAGTCAGATTCTTATCCTCCTATTTTCTCACAATTACATTTTTCATCACAGAACTTCTTTTTCGAATGATCTTCATTCTTCATGTATTCTTGGTAAATTTGGATGGGGAGTTGTCAGTTCATGACGGAGTCCCTCAGTTTTTGTCTGAAAATTGATTTATTTATCACCTTTGTTGAAATATATTGACACTGTACATACTGCTAGATTTCTATATTTTTTTCATTTTACAAGCAGTTTGAAAATATAATTCCATAGACTCTTGGCTTTTATTGTTTCAGTTGAAAATTCAACCTTAATATTGCAATTCTGGTGTAAAAATTTTGTTGAGTCGGGGTCTTCTTTCTGTCAATGAGTCAATCAATTGAATTTTATTTCATTATTGTGTTTTGGGGGTTATAATTTTCATCTTTTTCTTTTTTGTGTACCTTTTACTTGGTAATTTGTATGACTTTATAAAATCTAAAATAGACTTCAGTTTACTTACATGTAAAAGGGGTGTTATTCTAGTATCTAAAACATGATGTTTTGAATATTACATTATTATAAATATGTATATATGATTGCAGGCATATATGCATTACCTATCTATAGAAAAAGACTCTCTTATATGTGAGTTTGCATGCACACAGATGTTTATAACAATCTCTGATGTGTATCTTCAGGATTGGTTGTAATGTTGACTTTTTCATTTCTGATTGTTTTTATTCAGTCTTTCTCGCTCTCTCTCTTTTTAAACTGACCGGGGGGGTCTATCAACATTGTTCATCCTTTCAAAGAACCAGCTTTTTGACTCAATGATATTCGTATGTTTTTTTATATTTTATTTTTATTTTTATTTTTTGGTGTAAATTTCAGTTAAGTCTGTTCTGACTTTGGATATTTAATTTCTTCTTCTAACTTTTGGTTTTGCTGTTCTTGTTTTTCTGGTTTCCTTAAGTGCAACATGATACTATTTGCATGAGATACCTCTATTTTCTTGATGTGGGTGTGTAATGTTATAAACTTCCCTCTCAGTATGGATTTAATGGAATCCCAGAGGTTTTGATATATTGTGTCTTTATTTTCATTTGTTTCTAGGGATATTTTTATTTCTTTGTTGATTTCAGTGTTTACCCATAAATAATTCAGGAGCATGTTGTTTAATTTCCATGCATTTGTGTGTATTTCAAGGTTCCTTTTGGTGTTGATATTTATTTTTTATTCCACTGTGGTCCAAGAAGATGCTTGGTATAGAATTTGACTTTTTGGAATTTATTCAGGTTTGATTTATGTAGTCGATTTAGAGCATGTTCTATGTGAAGATTACAAGAATGTATATTCTGTGGTTGTGGGGTGGAGTGTTCTGTAAATGTCTGTTAGATCTAATTGGTCCAATTTAAGTCTCAGATTTCTATGCTAGTTTTCTGCCTCAACGTTCTGTCTAAAGCCGTTGTTGGGGGTGTTGAAGTCCTCCACTGTTATTATATGCCTGTCTATGTTCGCTCTTAGGTTAAGTAGCCATTGTTTTATAGTTCTAGGTGCTCCTATGTTGGCTGCCTATACATTCAAAATGAATATTTTTTTCTGATGTATTAAGCCTGTTTCTATTGCATAATACATGTTTAAAATCCTTGAGGTAATTCTAACTCTTGTGTCATTTTCAGTGATTCTATATGATTATCTTTTCTTATTCAATTTGAGATCCTCCTAATTGTCAATAAAATGAGTAACTGTCAATTGTAACCTGGGCATCATAGGTTTTCTATTATAATATGATTGACTTAATTTAAATTATATGTTTTGGCACACACCTTGCTCTTAAGATGAAGGAGATACCAACTCGTTCTTTCCAGACTAGGCTTTCAGTCATCCTCTTTTGATAAGGTGGGGAGCAGGAAGGAGGTGGTTTTTCTTTGTTATTACTAGGTAGGAGTGAAATGAGAGTTACTAATGGGTCAGCATTATTGTGTTTGGAAGAGGTAGGGGCAGGGTATACCTACGTCCTAGCTGGCTTCCACTGACACAGTGCGGGAGTGGCCTTATTAAAACTGTCACTGGCATTGCCCTTACATCACCCTAGTGGGATGAGGAAGAGATGCTGTGTTACCCTTCCAATGGCTGGAAATTCAGGTTCCCCACATGGTCTTTACTAATGAGTCATGGTAGGTTTCTACAGGGGCCTTGTTATTGCCACATGGGGATGGGATACCAGGCTTCCTACTTGGTCTTCTCTGACAGTCCCACCGCAGGACCTAGCTCAGATGGATGTCTAGGCTCAATTTGCTGGCAGGAGTTAAGGAGGGACAGCAGTTGTTTTCTGTTGTAGTTGGCTGATTATTGTTTACAGTGCAAAAGTTTTCTGCCTTGGAAGACTAGCAATTTCTGGTTTTTGTTTAGACAGTGAGGTTTTCCTGTGAATTTTATTATTTCCTTTTGGCATTTCTCCATAATTCAATCTTTAACATAAGAACGGAAGCCCATTGTTAGGTCTCCAGGTGCCAACTAGTTTTTTATTTTTTTTATTTTTATTTTTTAATTTCTATGCGTGTGTGTGTGTGTGTGTGTGTGTGTGTGTGTGTGTGTGTGTGTGTGTTTAGCTGGGTTATTTGTTGTAATTAGCTGGAAAAAATAGGGAAGAGTATGTCTACCGGATCTTCCTAGAACATTCTGGCTGCATTTCAAAAACACAATCATATAACATTTTAGCCAACAAAAACCACTTGTAGGATCCAATAAGGTTATAATAAAGCTGAAAAATTCCCTTTGCCTACTGATACTGTAACCATCCTAAATCCACAGCACAATGCATTATTTACCTGATTTTTGTGAACAAACCTCCTACACTGCCAGTGTTAAAAAATGTAGCATATACAATTATAGAAAGTACATAATACTTAATAATATTAATAAATGACTATACTATTGATTTATATATTCTATTGTTATTTTAGAGTGTGTTCTTTGTACTTATCAAAAAAACTGTTAACTGTAAAACAGCCTCAGGTATGTCCTTGAAGAGTACTTCAAAGGAAGGCATTGTTATCGTAGGAGATGACAGCTCCATGCATGTTAGTGCCCCAGAGACCTTCCTGTGAGACAAAATGTGGAAGGATAAGACAGTGATATTGATGATTCTGATCCTGTGTAGACCTAGGCTAATGTGTTTCTGTGTCTCGGCTTTTAACAAACATATTTAAAAAGTAAGAAAAACAATTTTTAAAATAGAGACTCCTTATAGAATAAGTATGTAAAGAAAGAAATGTTTTTTTTACAGGTGTACAGTTTGTGTTTTAAGCTAAGTGTTATCACAAAAGAGTCAAAAGGTTAAAAAATAAAAAGGCAATAAAGTAAAAAAGTTACAGTAAATAGAGATAAATATAATCCCGTGCCTTTGGGAGGCTGAGGTGAGTGGATTGCCTGAGCCCGCAGGTTCGAGATCCACCAGGGCAGCAAGACCTCATCTCTACAATAAATCAAAAAATCAGCTGGGCGTGGTAGCGCATGCCTGTAATTCCGGCTACTCGGAAGGCTGAGGCGGAAGGATCGCCGGAGCCCAGCAGGTGAGGCTGCAGTGGCCGCTCCCGGCCACCGCACTCCAGTCTGGGCGACAGAGTGAGACTCCACCTCAAAAAAAAAAAAAAAGATAAATTTATCATTAAACAAAAAAATATTTAAAATAAATTTGTTTCAGCCTAAGTGTACAGTGTTTATAAAATCTATAGCAAGGTACAGTAATATTCTAGACCTTCACATTCACTCACCACTCACAACCTAAAACAGCTTCCATTCCTATAAAGTCCATTCACGGTGATGCCCTATATAAGCGTGCCATTTTTTATCTTTCATATTTTAACTTGACTGTAACTTTTCTATGTTCAGATATGTATAGATACACAAACTGTGTTACAATTGACTCAATATTCAATATAGTAAGATGCTGAACAAGTGTGTAGCCTAAGAGCGGTAGGTTATACCATGTAACCAACATGCGTAGTAGGCGCTAGGAGCTACGATCTGGGTTTGTGTGAGTACAATCTATGAGGTACAGACAACAAGGAAATTGACTAATGAAGTATTTTGTATCCTCATCACTAAACAACACCTGTATTTCAAGAATCTCATCATTTATCAGCATTTCTGAAATTCCTCTTACTAGAATCTATATTACAGTTCTCTCTCGTGCTCACAAGCATTCTTGTTCCACAGCAGTAGCAATCCCATACAAAGCAAAGTTCTGTCCACCTTTTCTCAACACTTTCCAGTAGTTTTCCATAATACTTCGCAATTAAATCCCAACTCTTTGATATAATCCAGAAGGCCTGTGTAACCTAACTCTCTTATTCTCCTCTCATCTTTTCTCTTACGATTTTTCCTCATGGTCCAGTCCATACTGGCTGTTAGAAGTCTGTTTATATTTTTAGAACACACTACATATGAACTTGCCTTTAGGTATTTCACTTGCTCTACTTTCTCCTAAAAACTTACTTTCTCAGTAATTCGCATGTTTATCCCCTTATTAAATGTATGTTTCTGCTCATATGAAATCTCCCAGAGAGGCTTCTTAGTCAGTATGCATAGAATAGTACTATCATATATGTATAATAGAAATAGTAAATTAGCAATCACTGAATATGATGGTTGAATCAAATTATTTAAATTAAATAAATGCAAGAGGTCGCATAAAATATACATTGAAATTTTTATGTTTTTTTCTTATCAGTTTACTGAATTTTCTTTTAAAATAACTGATAGCAAGACACATGCATAGGTGTGAGATATATTATTTTGATTTTTGACAAATAATGTTCACATTTTCTAATGTATAAATATGTGGTCTTTAGATTGGAAAAGATGACATTTCTTTCTGTACACTAATTTAAATGAACTTGGTGGCATTGTTTTAAAATATTACACATTTTTTGCTTAATTATCTAATCAGAAATTATATCTTATGGTTAAAGTAAGACTAGAATATGTATCGCCAGTATTAAAAAGAAATGTTACAGCATTTAGACAACATAACCAATCTGTTTGTTTTTTTAATAGTCAGCATACCAGGACTTGTAGAACTGAACTGGACTCCTGGTTTTCTATTTCTAGTTTCTAGTTTTGCTTATAACTCACAAAGTAACCTTGGGAAAGTTGTTTAACCTTCTGTGAACAAGTTATCTAGTTCTAAAAAGGAAACAGCAACACTTAACTCTCATGGGTGTTATGTACAGTAATTCATATTGGAAGTCATTTTGAAGATCATTATATAAACATAACACAGATTGCTATTTGAACTATTACACCAGCATCAACACACAACTCAATGAATGTGGCCTTGATTTATATGTCCATCATTTACAAGGTTATGAGTTCTTTCCCAGAAAAAAATTGAATCACTTTCTAAATTCATTAAATCAAACACATTGCAATCAGAAAAAATAATCTATGATAAATTAAATAAATTGAGAAAAATAAACCCTGATATGCTTTTATCTTGATTTTTAAATATTTTATTTGTTGTATAATGTTTGAATTACAAGTATCCTCATAATTATTTAGCAAATAGACTCTAAAATATTACTCCTATTGTGTTCTAGAAATAAACAGCTATTCTTCCATTCCACATCTATGGAATAATTACCATTGATCAGATAAATTGCTAGAAGTAGAAGCAACATACATGAGTGTCTCATACCATTATTACAAGCAATAATGTGGAGGGAAAAGTGATTAAATACATGTTACAATTTAAATACCATTAAAACATACACATGGCTGGGTGCGGTAGCTCACGTCTGTAATCCCAGCACTTTGGGAGGCTGAGGCGAGGGGACTGCCTGAGCCCGTGGGTCCGAGACCAGCCTGGGCAACTTGGCGAGACCTTATCTCTACAATAAATCAAAAAATTAGCTGGGCGTGGTAGCACGCACCTGTAATTCTGGCTACTTGGAAGGCTGAGGTGGAAGGATCGCCTGAGCCCTGCAGGTTGATGCTGGGGTGGTCATGAACATGCCACTGCACTCCAGTGGGCTACGGAGTGAGACTCCTACTCAAAATAAGTAAATAAACAAACAAACAATAAAATAAAGGAAAACAAAACACACACACAGCATCCCCTTTGAGCTTCTAAAGTTGATTGAACACAGTATATGGTCAAGTGTTGAAATCTTGATGGATTTAATCTTACAAATGTATACCTAGTTAAATTAATTTTTTTATTAACTAAAGGCTTTCCCATGGCACACATGTCCTTATTTGGCAAAAGCAAATGTTTTACATTAAGATATTTCAGGTACAGAAATGCTACCCCACCTTCACTCTTTCAAAATGGTAAGAGCCTCTGCCCAGTGTTCACATCGACAGAGAGACTTTCTTCTATCTGTTTTTACAAAAACTTTTAATCTGATTTAAACCCAGTGCCTGAAAACTTAAATGTCTCTTTAGTTCAGTAAAATTTTCAACTAACTTTTTAAATGTTTTTAAATTAATTGGTTGTTTTGCAATGTTTGTCTACTATCTCTCTCTAAAATGCAAAGGGGACATAATGTTGCATCTTCTTTGGGTAGAGGCCAGGTTGTCTATAGAAAGAAATTCAAGTTGGCAAAGAAATCAGCAACATAGACCATTGGAAGCAGAGGATACATCCAGAGAAAAGAAAAGGACTAAAAATATTTCTTGTGTTTGTCACTAAGGGCTTGAATGTAAGAGAAAATGTCACAAAGAATAAGATGCAAAATATAGTTAGGAGGACTACAGGGGTAGAATTTGGGATGGTGTTTTATGTTAATTACTGCTTTTAATCATCACAAATCTCCCAGTAAGTAACGATAATTTTTCTCATTTTACAAATGAAGAACATGCCACTCAGAGAAGATAAATCACATGTTAAGATCCCACAGGCATAAAGCTTCAAATTCTAGATGTGCATCCAGGTTTGACTGGCTTCACAGCCCACATTTCTACACTGTACCACACTAAGCACTGAAGCTGTCATTCTGGATTCTCTTCTTTGTCTCTCGTCCAAAGTTTTAAGGCTTTTTTTTTAGGGGGGGATCGCTGGCATTAGAGCGTCCTTTCATAGTATCAAACACAGTTTGCATTGACTGCTTTTGATAAACTTATTCAGCAATAATAATATAGGGAATCCATTCCTTAAGCTAAAACTCTCATCTCATTGAAAATATATTTTTTTCTCACCTCTAACCAGCGTCCTAACTGTCACATTTAGTGATTGCAATTTAGAAAAGCAAATGTTGGACACACTACTTTAAAATTACAGCTAAACTTGAATTGAAAACTTATATAGAAACATAATTAAAGTTCTAACTTCAAGGTGTAACTTTCTTCCTTCCATGGATGTTTGAAACTATATCATACTACTTGTTCTTCAGCTGCTCTAAAGTTTAAGGCAGAAGCAGATCTTTGTTGAAAGATAGCATAGAAAAGCACCTCTTGTAAAGGGGGAAGTTCAATCTTGGTGCTTTCAGGGGTCAGCTCTGAAATCTTGCACTCAGCCCCGAAACTTAGTACTTCTGAACCTTAGTTTCCTTAGATCAAAAAAGAACTGCTGAAGAAAATCATTGATGAGATCTTTTAAAACAAGTTTTTATTATTTTGGGGGGAAAGGAGTTGGAGGGTCTTTAACTCTCTGTCATTGGCATGGATTATGGAGCAATCTCCATAATTTAGCATGCTAATTCAGGGAAAAATCTTAAAAAAAACCCCCATGATTCTGTTGCAAGGATTACACTATTGGGGACTTTGTCTTAAATTCATTCTTCCTTGATTTTCAATGGGACTGATTGGTCTGGCAAGAAATGGTCACTTTGACAACCCTAAACATGATGCAGTGTGATTATGTATCTGTCAAAATGTTGATACTACTTATATGCACAAGTCTGTGCACAATTCTGTGTATATTTTAGAGTACAATTTAAAATCCATTATAAATTTGTGATTATTTCTACATTTATCTTTAACTATAGCTTAATAACCAAGGACAGATTGGTTTGATTCATTTTCTTTGGTAAGTAGAGACATCCCTCAATTACTATAGGTAGATACAACACCAACTTTGTCTGGCAAGGCAGTCAGAAAAAAATATTTGAAACCTATAAATGGTGATTTACAAAAGGAAGCCAGGTGTACTGTTAAGCAGGTAAATCATTTTATCATATTTACTGGAAGTTGGTCTACATAATTGCTACAAGTATACTTTCTCTTAAAGAGAAATTCATTTGTGACAGTTGGCCATGTTTTATTTTTTAGTTTTTATTTTTATTTTTTGAGTTGAAGTCTCACTCTGTAGTCCAGGCTGGAGTGCAGTGGTACACTCACAGTCACCCCAGCATGGACCTGCTAGGCTCCTGTGATCCTTCTGTCTCAGCCTTCCAAGTAGCCAGAACTACAGGCGAGCGCTACCATACCTGGCTTTTTTTTTCTTTAATTACAGAGATGGCCGGGCCCGAAGGTTCAGCCTTTAATCCCTGCACTTTGAGATGAGGTCTCACCAAGTTGCCTGTGCTGGTCTCGAACCCACGGGCTCAGGCAACCCACTCACCTCGGCCTTCCAAAGTGCTGGAATTACAGGCTGAGCCACCGAGCCCAGCCGGCCATGTTTTATTGAATGCAGTACTTCACTCTGTCACCAGGCTGGACACACTCTTGGCCACTGCAGCCTTGACCTCCTGGCCTCAGGCAATCCTTCTGCTTCAGCTTTCCAAGTGGCTAGAACTGCAGGCACGAGCCACCAAGCCCGGCTAATTTTTTGATTTATTGTAGAGACCAGATCTCGACAAGTTGCCCAGGCTGGTCTCAAATCTGTGGTCTCAGGCAGTCCTCTCACCTGGGCCTAACAAAGTGCTTGGATTACAGGCTTAAACCACCACGCCCGGTCAGTAATAAATACATAAATATCAATTTATAGTTTAAAAATTCTTTCTTTTTTATTATTCAATTTTATATTTTCTTTTTTTTTTTTTTTTTTGAGTTGGAGTCTCACTCTGTCACCCAGACTGGAGTGCAGTGGCCAATCCCGGGCACTGCAGTCTTGCCTGCTAGGCTCTGGTGATCCTTCCGCCTCAGCCTTCCAAGTAGCAGGAATTACAGGCATGTGCTACCACACCCGGCTGATTTTTTGATTTATTGTAGAGATGAGGTCTCGCTGCCCAGGCGGGTCTCGAACCCGCGGGCTCAGGCAATCCACTCACCTCAGCCTCCCAAAGGCGCGGGATTACAGGCTGAGCCACCGAGCCCGGCTTCAATTTTATATTTTCTATAACTTTTTTTTTCTAGAAGGGACTATCAAAACTAATTTTATAGATATGAACAATTGAGGCCAGGAAGTTTTAGATGCACAATCATCATCATAAAGTGAAAATAGCAATTATCCTACCTAAATCAGACTTAATTACTTTGTTTCTGTTTTTTTTTAAATCTAAGTTGAAGAAATATAATATTGATCAAACTGTGTTTCTTTCTTTTGAAAATTGTATAGCAACATTTAAAAATACTTAGGCAACAATTTATGAGAGTTCAGAGTTCTTCTAGTATGTTCGACCGGATCTTGGTCTGAATGACTAACAACAAAATTAAAATGCCTCTAAATCAGCACACAAATGAGTTGTAGCTATTTCACTTGTGCTCCCACCATCCAGTGAAGGGTGTCATTATTATAACCATAAAACAAGCATTTATAATTTATCATATACTGATATAGGCTATGGTCTGTAAACTTATAATAGTCTATTTTCACAGATTTTATGATTTATGATACATTTTTATATTTATATTATCATATTTTAACTTTATAATAAACTTGAGAAATTTTTTTTAAAGGGGCATTTTTGCTACCCTTTCACATATGAAGAAAACGAGACCAAGATAAATGATGTTGTTCCAAGAACACAGAGATAGAAAAATTCAAATTTAGTACAGTTCATATTTGTTTTGAATTACCTCAAAACAAAACAAAACAAAAATAGCTAACTGTTAGTTTTTATGGCAGAGCACTAATACTAGCAAAAATATAAACTAACTTGGACACATCTAAAATTGTAAAACATTAAACTGGGAGAAAAAAATGAGGAATAAATTAGATTAGTAGATAATTTATATGTTATAAAAATTAAAATATTTTTAAGAATGTGAACTATAGAATTAGGAAAATCAATTTACTGTTTAAAATAGCACTACTTTTCAGTGATTATTTAAATTGAACAGATGAAGCTATAAAAAAATAAACAATTTCTAATTTTATCATTTTCATATTAATAATAGCATCCTCTCAAAGTTTAACATTTCTTTTTAATATTCTATATGCCATCAAAAGGACATCTTTTGAATGAAACTGACTTGTATTATATAAAATATTAACATATTTCTGGTATCTTCCTCCTTCTTAAGAAATTTTTCCATAAAATTCTTCTTCAGAAGCCAGTTTCTGTATTAAAATTTTATCTGGAGAGTTAAAGTTTTATAAGGTTTAAGATTATAAAATATTAAAATAAAGATTGAAGTTCTGATATGTTCAGTTAAAGAAAGTGAGCTGAGGTTTCCTTTTTCTTAAATTCTTGCTCTTTTCTTCATAAAGAGTAAGAACTGAAGTACACTGTACTTTAGAAATTCCCTAAGGAACAAGAGTGGATGACTGATTTCCTTTTCATGTGTCATAGCTGGTATTCTAAAAATCAGTTTAAAAATATTAATTTGGCAATTTACTGCACTGATTTGAATTACTTATTATTTTTTACATCTCAGTTTAATTATGGTGATACAAACTTCTACTTCTTCAGCTCATGTAACATTCTAAAAATGTTTTATTTGTAATAAAAAGATAAATACTAACCGGGTAACTAACTATCAAAACATAAATATCACATGTTTTTATGACAGCAGTTTTTCAGTATTATTTATCATATAATATCTGATAGCATCTGGGTGGCATTTTGCCATTTTTAAAGTGTTTTTTATGCATTAACTAAGTTTGTGGTAATAATTACTATCCCTAGGAAATTGAATCCTAGTCTTTTCATAGCTAATTGGAACAGGTAAGTAACACTTTAACATCCCATTAGAGCCGGGCTTGGTGGCTCAGCCTGTAATCCCGTGCCTTTGGGAGGCTGAGGTGAGTGGATTGCCTGAGCTCGTGGGTTCGACACCCGCCTGGGTAGCGAGACCTCATCTCTACAAAAAATCAAAAAATCAGCCGGGCGTGGTAGCGCATGCCTGTAATTCCGGCTACTTGGAAGGCTGAGGCGGAAGGGTCACGGGAACCCAGCAGGTCGAGGCTGCGGTGGCCGGGAGCAGCCACTGCACTCCAGTCTGGGCGACAGAGTGAGACTCCAACTCAAAACAAACAAACAAACAAAAAATCCATTAGTATTGGTGACAATAAGGAGATCAGTTGAGCTCCAATGCCAGACTTGGTTAGAATATAAAATATGTCATTGGGAAAGACAAACGAATTGTCTAAGTCACAGATTTCTAGAAAAATGGATGCGCGGAGTAGGGAATCAGAGTATTCTACAAAATAATCATGAAGATAACTTGTTTGTGCAAAAATGTGAGTCCTCATTAATTATTCTTCAGATTGCATAGTATTGCAAATCTCTATCTCATATAATGATTTCATGGAAATTTATTTAATCATAGTAATACTGTGTTTTGGTTACAACCAAAACTTCACCAGATAGCCATTTGATCACAATTCTTTTTCTATCTATACTTAGCTTATGAAAGTGAATGGCAGATGGTTACAACTATTATTGATAGTTGCTTTCAATTCACAGATTTTACTTGTAATGAGAAAAAAAACCTGTGTTATTCTAGAATTCTTTCTGTACTGTGTTCTTACACATGATTATTTACTTTGAGAAAACCAATGCAGCAGAGACTTGATACTCACCATAAAGTAGTGCTTGTATTTTTCTTACCAAATGACAAGTACTTTATGCTGACATTTCATGAATCAAATTTAATTTAATAGAAGTAATTTTTAACACTGATTTTTATGCATAAGTGGTAGTGAGTTTTGCATTAATTGAAATGTTTAAACATAAGGTATGCGGCACATAATAAAGCTGCTGCAGAATTGCTGGGACTACAATTCTATACTGTGTTCTTACACATGATTATTTACTTTGAGAAAAACAATGCAGCAGAGACTTGATATTCACCATAAAGTAGTGCATGTATTTTCTCGTGTGACAGCTATTCTGGGGTCCTTCCCACCTGTGATTTATAATTCAATGTGTCCTTACTGACATGACAAAGTGTCTGTTAAATTGTTCTGCTAACTTTTCAGAGATGGTGAAACATTGCTAAGGAAATACTTAATATCTTCATTTGTTTTGTTGTGGGCTCCAAAAAGAAAAAAAAAATCCTAATCTAAGCATTGAAAATAAAAGTATTTTTTAGCCGGACTCGGTGGCTCAGCCTGTAATCCCACGCTTTGGCTGCCTGAGCCTGCGGGTTCGAGACCCGCCTGGGCAAATTGGCAAGACCTCATCTCTACAATAAATCAAAAGTTAGCCGGGCCTGGTAGCGCACGCCTGTAGTTCCAGCTACTTGGAAGGCAGAGGTGGAAGGATCGCTGGAGCCCAGCAGGTTGAGGCTGGGGTGGCCGGGAGCGGCCACTGCACTCCAGTCTGGGTGACAGAGTGAGACTCCAACTCAAAAAAAAAAAAAAGTATTTTTTACATCTTGGATTTTATAGAAATTTTTTTGTAGTTGTGAAACTTTAGCAAACTATAGTTTTATAGACTTTTTCTTTTTAAATATGATCAATGTTTTCAATATTTCAGGAGTCTAGATTTCCTATTATTCGTCTCTGCTTTCTTAGTTGCTCAATAGGACACTGCAGTTCAATTCAGTTCAAACTGGAATCCCGATTCCCAGTAAGCAGCAAAAATTCTAAGGCATAGAAAGTGCGTTTGCTCTGTTAGCAGTGGCATTCAAAGTTAATAGCCATAATGAAATATGAGCTATGTCTCTTGCTAATGTAATACATTTAGTATCATGTTTTTAGGAATACAAATTATCAGCCTAATCATGAAACATCAAGATAAAATCCTTATTTTTGTCCTATGTAAACTGGTGAGTAGGGAAATACATGATTATGAGGAATATATTTTGTTTTTGAGTTAGAGTCTCAGACTTTTTTACTCAGGCTGGAGTGCAGTGGCACAATCAATGTTCACCATAGTCTCGACCTTCTGGATTCTTCACTCAATAGGACACTGCAGTTCAATTCAGTTCAAACTGGAATCCCGATTCCCAGTAAGCAGCAAAAATTCTAAGGCATAGAAAGTGTGGAATTTGGAAGCTACTGCCAAAATTAGGCTTTCCCAAATTTGAGGATATTACTTAAAATTTGATTGTAGTGAAACCACATATTTTAATACTAGTTACTTTTTAATATGCTTAGTACAAGAGTAAAAAGGGAATTGAGTAAAAAAAATTCTCCAAATTTTGTATTAATCATATTTTTAAATTCTGAATTAGCCATTTGACATAGCATTATTGTCAACCTCTCCATAAGATTGGTGAGTCACAGGACTCTACTAAAGACTACACTTATTTACACTTTCCGCACAAGATGGGCACAAGAAAGTTGTACTATATAGCAATTTCCCAACCACTACCTTGACCTGCCTATTTCTGCTTAGTATGCAATAGGGAATGCTTCCATCTAGTCTTCCTGCCATCATAGCCACAAAGACAAAGTCCCAGTCATTTGTCTGTTTCTTGACAATGCATTTGACAGGCTTTGTGTCGTCTTGGGTGGCATGCCGTGCCTCTCATTTCTGGAGGAAATATATTAAAAACCTTCATTCAATAGCATTAGTCTCTCTGATACTTTGCTCAGGCACCTTTCTACATTAAGACTCAGGTAAAATACAGGTTTCTATTTTGAAATACAGAATACCTGGGAAAACAAATTCCGGATAGATTCAGATGAAAGAAAGAGTCAGGGAGGAACCTTCACTGACATTTACTATATGTCACCCACTGTACTAGTTAGTCTATACACCATATCATTTACATTTAGTAAAAATGGTATGAGAGATTAATAAGATAGGCATCATTAGCTCAAGTTTATGTCAAAGAAAAAACATATCAGAAAAGATCACTTATATCTGATAAATTTTAGCTGATAAAAATAAAATTTTTACAAAATACACGACCTATTTTAATTTTATGTAAATGTCCAGTATGTACAATTTTATTTCTAGATTTTTCTCAATGTTATGTCCTTGTTTCATGTAGCAGTAGTTCAACTGTTATTTATGTATAACAGCCCAATGAATGAATATGTCATATTCCATTCTGTAGTTAATAGATATTTGGTTGTTTCAAATTTAAGTTATTACAATACTGTTGTCATGAATATTCTTTTCCATATACTTGTGTTAACTGATGTAATTAATTTTGAGGTATGCATATTTAGGGGTGAAATTGCTGGTTGATACGGTATGAGCGTGCTCTTGTTTATTATATATTGTCACAGTATTTAAATACCGTTTAACAAATTTGCTTGTTTACTAGTAATTGCACTGCATCTTTGAAAATACTAGATGTTGAATACTGGTTTTTTTGTCCAAAAACTTTTAGTCATTTTGATGTGTACTTAGTTATATCACATCGCTGTTATAATTTGTATTTGATGGGGGACTTTTGGATGTCTACTTTCATAATGTCCAGTTTTCTTGCCATTTAAAAAAAATTATGATGTTTTAAAATGCTTTTTCTTGTCTTAAAAAGTCCATTAGGTGTTTAGATACAAGTTCACTTTTGAAGCATGTGCTGTCAGCATCTACTCTGTGTCTTGCAATTTTACTTTCTTAATTTTTTTTTCTTTTAGTTGGAGTCTCACTTGGCCACCCAGGCTAAAGGGCAGAGGCACAATCATAGCTTAAGGCAATGTCAATCTTCTGGGCTCAGGTGATTCTTCAGCTTCGTCCTCCTAAGTAGCTGGGACTACAGACTCATGCCATCATGCCCAGATAATTTTTTGAGTTTTGTAGAGACGAGGTCTTGCTATGTTTCCTAGACTTTTCTCACACCCCTGGGCTCAAGCAGTCCTCTCACTTTGACTTCCCAAAGTACTGGGATTATAGGAGTGAGCCACTGTGTCCCGCTACCTTTTCTCTTTCTTAATATGTTCTGATGAACAGAAGTTTTAACTTCCTGTAAAATCTAATTTGTCAATCCTTCTCCCTTGTGATTCCAAAATAAGAAGGCTTGCCTCCACCAAATCATAAAATATTTAATATTATATTTTAAATTGTATTGTTTATTCTTTACATATATGACCATGATGTATCTATAATTGAAGTTGAATATGGTATGAAATAAGTGTAGAGATTAGCAAAATTTTTTTGTATAGATACCCAACTGATCTTACATTATCTGTTAAAAAAACTCTTTCCCCATTGTATTTCAATGGTAATTTTGTCATATATTAGTTGACTGTATACGTGATGTGTTTTGATTTCAATTAATTATTCATCTATCCTAGCACCAATTTCATACTGTTGTACTTATTTTAACTTTAAAATAAATTGTGATATTTTGTACAGTATGTCTTCAAAATTGTTTGAATTATTTTGGATCCTTAATAATTCCTTAAAATTATGTAGTCAGCTTATTTCTGGTAGAGTAGACAGGTAAGACTATGGAATTTCAGAGCTGAAGGAAAAATCTACAACCATTGACATCTGCTGCAGCCATTGCAGAACCACACTTTCAAGCAGCCTAGCTGTAGAAAAATTATAATTTCACACCCACAGCTTAAACCATTAAATCTCTATCAGACAACTCCCTTAGTAGCCTATGCAGGATGTTTGTGGTTGGGACCTGACAACCAGAACAGGAACGAGCTTAGAAGACCCCGAGAACATGCACATTAATAACCAAGATAGCCTAAGATAACCATGACCCACTTTTACCTTTATTATATACTCATTAACATACTAAATATTACCCTCCAGCACCATGGCAGTTCCAACCCTGACCATTTACAGAAATAAATTGGGTGGAATCCCAATTTCAGAAATTGTTACCCATTTCTTAGAAAAATCTACTCCTTTAATAGAATATTTCACCCCTTCATTATTGTAGCTCACATCAACCACAAACCAAAGACCTCCAGTACAATACTTTCTTGTGTTCACCTGCACTTCACCCCAAAGTTTGTACTATTCTGCTACTTTCACTTTAAATAAACTTGCTACTTTTGACTCGCTGTGAAATTATTTTCTTTGGTGAAGACAAGGGCCCTGCAGAGAACACTGGTAGCAGACACAGAATCCTGGTAATACTTCTACCATAAATGGGATTTTAATTGGAATATCATTTAATATATAGATAATTTAGGAAGTATTAACATACTTACGCTAGCTATTACCATTCTTAAATGTCATATGTTCTCTACTCATTTAGTTTTGTAATCAATTTTTCTCTTAACAATCATTAGTTTTTATAGTATTCTTGCATATAGTTTGCTAGATTGTTTATCATTTAATCAATTTTTGAGTTTCTTATAAAAGCATCTTTTACAAATTTTATTTTCTGATATTCTATTCTAATTTAAAGGAATGATTATGACTTTCCATAGTGATCTTGCATTTAGAAACCTTACTGAAATATTGATTGATTTAAATCTATCTGCAGATAAATTGCCTATAGCTTTTCTATTTGTTTATCTTGATTTTGTTTCTTAGTCATTTGATTCTGTCTTTTGGTAAGCGTGGTTGTTTTTACTGAAGACTAGATATTTTATATAAAAAATTACAGATCTTCTAGCAATATTCTCTTTCTACTGAGAGGATTTAATTTTATTTTGGTAAGAAGATAAAATATGAACAGATCACCTTTTTACATATGAGGAAAGTCAAACTGCAGTTTGCACTTAATTCTTACAATATAGCCACACAGGGTCCAACGACAGGTAAAAACTTGGGTTTTGTCTTTACTCTCTTCTTCTTAGCAGTCCTGAATTCTAATTTTTTTTCTCACTAGTAACATTAAATGTCTAGCATTTCTTTTTAGGTTTTAGCCTCAAGTGGCTTTTTACTGCTTTATTTGAGTCACTTCCAGTACATGAACAGTGTATTAATCAGCAAGTCTCTTAAGGGAAAAAATGTGGACAGAATGTTAGACTCACTCCCTTCATTCCCCTTTTGTCTAAGGACTTGGATTCTCAAGTCTTGGCTGGGCCAGCAACCTTATGTCAATTTTTCTCTTCATATTGCGGTTGCCACACTTAATTTGTGGCTGTTTGCTTAGCAGCCCTGCCCTGCCCTGTGGATTGGCAAAGGACTTGAGAATAAAAAGTAGCTGCAAAGATGAGGGCTCATCTAATTTCTTTCTTAATCTCCAGTTATCTTGAAGATCCTTCATATCTCGGTTTTTCTGTTACTTTGTTTATTTTTAGTTCTTTTTTTTCTTTTATTTTTAGTTGACATTTAATCATTAAACATAATTATGGGACACAGAGGGACATTTTCACACATGCATACAATGTGTAATGATCAAATCAGTTTAATTAGCATAGCCATCACCTCAAACATTTATCATTTCTTTACATTGTTAACATTCAAAATCCTCTCCTCTAGCTTTTTGAAAATATACAGTCAATTATAGTTAACCATATTCACCCTAAATTGCTGCAGAACACCAACCTTCATTCTTCCTGTCTAGCTATAATTTTGTATCCTTTGGCCAACCTCTCTCCAATCTCTCCGCCCTGCTACCTTTCCAAGTATCTAGGTACCTAATTTCAACTTTTATGACACAGTCAGACTTATGAATCATGTTTTTCTAAACACAACAAATTGGAGTGGCAGCAGAAAACAATCATAAAGTACTATCTACTCAGAGCACATGAGAAATTTTAAGATAAAGATGAACATCTTAAATTTGAAATTTATTAACCTGAATTTAGCAGTATAAACTATTGGGATGATTTAGATGTAAAAGTAAAATGAGGGTTCTTTAAATGCATTTGTGCTACATGTAACCTGTTAAGGACATTATTTATGATGCATATACATACTGAACTAGAAATACAGATAAAAGCTTCTCAGTGCAAGATATACAACTTTTTTTCTGCTATTATGTTTAAGTAAAATTTCAAATGCTCACATTTAATAAGTGCAAAATGCAAAGTGAATACTTAGCAAGTACAGTATAAGTGAATAAACTGATGATTTAGTAAATATGGCATTCACCCAGGTCTTGTGATCAAAACTAATTTGCTTCATTTACAGGTTTTTTAAAAATAATTTTTAACTTGTCTCTGTAGACAAGCATGGTATTCTTCTCGGTTTCAACTATTTTATTTCAATCAACATTCATGTAATATAATTACAGTCTAGCTATATGAACACAAAGTTGGTTAGAAAAAAACATCTGAAAAATTAAGTTCTTCTGCCTTTTCAAGTAACATTTTCATGTTTTAAGGTATGTGGAATTTTCCTGGATCTTTTTATTTTCTCTTCTAAAGTTCCTTTTTCATGTTGGCTTTCCTAATCACATCATACTTGCCTCCTTGAGATACTTAACACTGTTAAATTTGGCCACTGATTCTGAGAATTTATAATAGCAATTCAGTTTCCCCTACATGCAACTCAGCTGCAATTCAACAGTAAGTTCTAACCTTCACCAAAAATTCAGTATCCAGACCCATCTCTGATTGCTTCTCTAAACAGACTATTGTAAGTGGAATGCATACGGCCTGTGAAATACACAAATTTTACTATATTTCAATATTATCTTTTTCTAAAAGTGACTTTTTTTCAGGCAGCCACTCCACAGATTGCATTAATAACCAGTACATAATTTTTACCTGCATGAAGTATTACATTCTTTATAAATCTGAAATCAAAGATTTTGCAGATTTTAATATTTACTAAACTTTTATTGACACCATCAAATGGCTTCTAATTTGATCACTAAGACTAATGAATACTTGTGTGTACATTAATGTTCATATTGTAACTTTTACTCATTCTCTCATTTTTACATGTCATTTTGTTAGTTAAAACCATAATCTAACAAATATAATGATAATTCTCAAATTCCACCTCACTTAATATTATATTACATCAGAAACTTCAATATAAATTAAATAGAATTTAGGTTTTGCAAAATTCCTGATTTTGCATGATGTTGTAATCTCATTTTTTTTTAACTCCAAAGAAATCCAAGAAAGAAAGAGAAAAACTATAAGGATAATGTTGAATTCGTTTTAATTTTGAAATAAGAAAGCATTGAAAATATTCCATACATTGTTGACAATAATACATTCTTACAAGTTACCTCACAACTGACTGTGATTTCTTAGCTGCATTTGAGACATGCTGCTTTTGAAAATATCAATTTTCCTTTTAGATTATATTTATGGGAAGTTTGTATAACTAGATGCTTTATTTTTCTTCCAAGGGTCTAAATCATTTTAATGTTCAGTAGGGTGAATTCAAAATAACCCAAACCATCACAACTAAATAGTATACAATATGGTTGTTGTCAAGAAAACACCCACTAAAATATTAATATAATAATCATAGATTATAAAAAATGCTTATCCTGAGAATTGATTATCAAGTTTCAGTTGGAGGGCTGATTAAGAGACATGGAGACAGACTGAGCAATGCAATAACTATTTAATGCGTAATTAACCAGCATGGAAACAGAATGTACAAAACATCAAATATTAACTTTGGCAAGTTGAGCCAAAAAAATTGCTAGACTTCTTGGATAAAAAGATTAACAAGACAGCACTTTTGACTCAGGAAGTACAATGTCTTTTAGAAGTATAATAGCCAAACTGTACAATTTCTAAAATTGTGTTAAATTTCATATATATAAATGAAAATATGGAAATCAGTAAAGGTGCTTGTGTACTCACCTCACCATAGATATGCAAACTAGGGTTGATGTGTGATGACTGTTTCAGAGATAAATATTAAATACAAATTCTGCAGTATGTTTCATGTTAATAGAGGTGTTGTAGCTTGTGATTCAAAAACTATTGCTTGACCTTGGCCTACCCACCTATTCTGATAATTCTCTTAGTTACTGTCATGGTTGTAATTATTTTTCAACTATTTGTTTCATATTCACTGAACTATAAGCAGCACAAGGCAAGTAACCACTGCATAACACAGAGTCTGGTAAAGGACATATATCTTAAATTAATGAAGAATATAATAAAAAAATTAATTTAGGCACCTGCTAATGCTGATGCACAACAGATGTGCTTGACCATCCATGACTTAGGTCTAAAGCAGGGTGAGAGAAATTGACTGCTAAAAAATGTCCCCTTGACATTGTTGCCTTATTTATATCATCCATGATAGCTTCCTTGAACCCTTTGCAGTGAGGTCCTCATTACACCTCTAGATAGACACAGAGTGATCTAACTTCTGTCACCATAGATTTCTTTGACCTGTCATAGGACTTCATATGAAAGACACTCAAATGCACTGAAAAGAAAAAACAAAAAAAGCCCCGTTACAAATTGGGCAAAAGGAATAAATAGACACTTCTCAAAAGAAGACATACAAGTGACCAACAGATACATGAAAAAATGCTCAACCTCACTAGTCATCAAAGAAATGCAAATTAAAACCACACCGAGATACCACCTAACTCCAGTCAGGATGGGCATCAATAACTCAAAAATCAACAGATGCTGGAGAGGATGCAGAAAAGGGAACAAATCTACCCTGTTTGGTGGGAGTGTAAACTAGTACAACCTCTGTGGAGAAGTGTGGTGATTTCTAAAAAATCAACCTAAAAAACAACAAAAAAAATCAACCTAAAAAACAGTGTGGTGATTCCTAAAAATCGACCTCTCATACTACCCCACAATCCCCCTACTGGGAATATACCCGGAGGAATTCACATCACTCTATGAAAAAGATACCTGCACACGCATGTTCATTGCAGCATTATTCACAATAGCAAAAATATTGAACAAACCGCACTGCCCATCAAAAGAGGACTGGATTAAAAGAATGTGGTACAACCGGGCTCGGTGGCTCAGCCTGTAATCCCGAGCCTTTGGGAGGCTGAGGTGAGTGGACTGCCTGAGCCCCGGGTTCGAGACCCGCCTGGGCAACTTGGCGGGACCTCATCTCTACAATAAATCAAAAATCAGCCGGGCGTGGTAGTGCGCACCTGTAGTTCCGGCCACTCAGAAGGCTGAGGCGGAAGGATCGCCTGAGCCCAGCAGGTCGAGGCTGCGGTGGCCAGGAGCAGCCACTGCACTCCAGTCTGGGCGACAGAGTGAGACTCCAACTCAAAAAAAAAAAAAAAAAAAAAAAAAGAATGTGGTACATATACACAATGGACTATTATGCAGTCATAAAGAAGGACAAAATCATGAACTTCTCAGCAACCTGTATAGACTTAGCATCTACAATACTGAATTATCTATTACAGAAACAAAGAACCGAGTATCATATGTTCTCACTCATAAGCGGACCTTGAACAACTATTGTAATACTATAATAAAGGAATTGGCAGTAGTGGGAAACTGCCAAGAGAGAGAAGGGCACAACTCATCCACAAGAGTACCTGCATAATGAACATTAGTATGCCTACTCCTGAATTGTACCCCACGTATTTAAAATAAAATAAAATAAAATAAAATAAAATAAAATAAAATAAGGGTTATAAACATAGACTTCTTTGGATCCAGCTTCTTTTACTCAGCATATATTTGAGATTAATCTTTTGATTGCTGAATAGAAAATTCCTCTGTATAAATATGCCTTTTTAAAAATTACTTATTCCTTTGTGTTTTTGGATTGTTTCTAAATGAATAAAAATGAAAATTTCCCTATTCTTCTTTACAATTTTTGGAATTCTAATCACAAAATTATCAAATCTATGACATTAATGTCATAAGAAAATTCTGACCTTCTGAAATTGTTTGTATGTTCTTATGTTCATAGAGAGTAAATAAATAGTTTATAATTTTTATTCTCAAAAAAGTTGGTCTCAGATAAATCAAATATATATTGTCACCTTCTTGTGTTCTGAAAGCTTTCACAAATTGGTTTGGGGCTCATTTTGCTCATCAGCTCCATTGGTAATTCCTGACCCAATTTCAATTTTGCACATACTAGTACTTGATTATGAACCAGAGTCACTCTCTTAATTCCAATATACTATGGAGACAATGAGAGAGAAAAACGTAGAAAGGAAGGATAAATTAATAAAAATGGATTACTACTTTTATGGTTTTATTTGTGACATTTCTTTAAATTTTTAATTATGCAATATTTTTAGAAAACTTACTATATGCCAAGACCCTAAGTCTGAGACAGGCTTTTCTATGATTAACATAACAATATCACATGTTTCTTGCCATTAAGAAATTTATATTTCACCAGGTTTTATACTGTTAGATAAGTATAAGCTAGTTATTATTAAATAGTTATGAAACGTGTATTTAAAAGAATGAATCAGGGTTTAAAATGATGGAGAAGGTGATTTTGGCAAGCATCTGGATTTTAATCAAATTATACTGACGAGTTACTCCAACCCTGTGTATTGACTTCAAGACCAGAGCCAGCAAACAAGAGTACTTGAATGTTGTCCTTCTCACATTTCTTCCTGCAATGATTTCTTTGTGTATCTAGAAAAAAAATTAACTATGGCTGTATGTATTGATAAAGGTGAAATTAACCACGTATGCTACTAAAATTTGACAGAATTTGATTCAGAGTTTTTTCTCCTTGGATGATTGAGGGCCAAACAGCTTGCTTACAGGAGACAACCATGGCATCATTATTACCAGTTCCAGCTTCTTAGTCAGATCTCTCTAGATTATAGCAAGTTAGTCAATTCTCCCTACATAATGAGTCACACTAGAAAGAGGACAATAGAGAGGAAGAGGTAGAAAGCGTTTGATTAAGAATGGAAGACTGAATGAAGAGGTGTTTGTCCCTAGACAATCAGTGACAAGAAAGTAGCCATTCTTTTTTTATATATTTAATTTTTTTATTTTAAAGATGTGGGGTACAATTCAGAATTAAGTACATGAATTAAACACATAAGTGGTCATTGTAAAATTAAGGTTTGAACCTCCCTTTGGTCCCTACTTCACCTGGTTTGAGATCAGGTGCCCCCTGAGTTATATGCCCCACAACTCCCCTGCAGCATCCCACTATTGCCAAATGCTTTCTTATAGTATGATAAATGTTCAGTGCCCGCTTATAAGTGAGAACATGTGGTACTCAGTTTTTTGTTTCTATGATAGATCACTGAGTATGACAGATTAAATCTATCCAAGTTTCTGCGAAGTCCATAATTGTGTCCTTCTTTATGACTGTGTAGTATTCCATTGTGTATATGTACCATAGTGTTTTTATCCAGTTCGCTTTCAATGGGCAGCATGGTTGGTTCTATGTTTTTGCTATTGTGAATAGTGCTGCAATAAACATGTGTATGCAGGTATCATTTTTTTTAGAATGATTTGAATTCCTCTGGGTATATTTCCAGAAGGGGGATTGCTGGGTCATATGGAAGGTCAATTTTAAGATCTTTTAGGAATCATCACATTGTTTTCCACAGAGGTTTTATGTATTTTAACTTCAACTAATACTCAGAAAGAAATATACCTTCAGTAGCAATTACCAATTTTTTTAAAACAGTAGAAAGTTTTAGGGAACAAAACATTTCCCCCTTTTTTAAAATCTATGCAATTGGGGACAACAAAGTGTGCAAAGGGGAATAATGTAAATCTGAGAAAACCAGCACATTTACAGATTTACTTTAATGCCAGAACCAGTGCCTTTGTTCAATGACACCTGCACATCAGTTGATGTAACAGCTTAGCAGGTGGATTAGCAGATGGTAGTCAGAATTCCCAGTCTTGCCACTAATATTCATTGCTTTATCAAAACCAAGATAAAGCAAAAAAATTCTAAAAGAGAAGGCTAAGCATATATCAACTCCTATTATGTAGGCTAGTGAGAAATTTTTCATTCTCCAGTGATTATCTGGGGGGAAATTAAAGCATTAACTAAAGACATTGATAAATATTTCTATCAATTTGCTCAGACAAAAATGTTTTTTAAACTACAGACTATAGCATAATTATTCAAAATAAACAGTAATTAACTGAACTAAATCAAGCTACACAAGGGTTTGCAAATTTGCCCTGTGGTTTACCAGCTGTGCTTTTTACTGTCTGCTCTGTGAATTTACACTCACGCTTTGAGTTCTCAAGAGGTGGCAGAAAATTGAAGCGTATTTTAGAAGCATATTAAGTAAGGGCAAAATTACTAATTTATTCACTCTAAATCATCTGGCAATGAGAGATTCATTTTTTAAAAAAATCATCATGAAGCAAGTTTAACAAGCCTTTATAGGACATCAACTATATGCCAGGAGCTATGTGAAATATGGAGATATAAACTTAAGGCATGCAGAGTGAAAATAGAATTAAAAATAGAGGCATAATAATAAAAGTTTTTGATAAGTGATTTAAATCCGGTTTATTGATTTCATGAGGGAAATGAGCAGAATGACTCCTTTTAGTGCTATATTAAGCACAGATTTGTGAATGAGTACGTCCACGTACCCACTTCCATTTTGGCCATGGATTCATAATCCTACCTTGGTAGTTAGAAAAGTTTATTGCAGAGCCTGATAATTCTGGGGAATTTTTTTCTTATTTGATTCTTATTATTGAGAATAAGACTTACAAAACATATTGCCATGAGTCCTTGTCAATGTCAAAGTTGGAATTATACAGGTTAATTTATAAGTTATTAGATTCTATTTGCAACCATAATACATATAATACTTCTGAGGAAAGTGATCAGATTTCATCATAAAAGAATAAAGCAATCTTCTTCTATAACAGCTCAGAAGACTAATCTGTTCACTTATCTAGACACATCCCTTGTTTCTAGAGTCATGTTCTTTTATGACTCCAAAAGCATAGTCTTCAATGCTTTAAGTATAAAATAGCAATTGTTAAGCACATACTATGTTTTAGGCACTTAGTAAGGCATTGGGGGTTTATAATTTTTAAAAAGTTCCTGTCCTCATAATTTACACATTCTAGTTTTCAAAAGTTTCAGCTAATATAAGCTGGCTCCATGGAACAGAATTTTACCCAAAACTAAAAGGATGTACAGAAGGAATGGGAAACTACTGTTGTTACCCCATGAAGTTTAGTAAGAAAGAAAAATCCAGAAACTCTGGCAAGCCTGCATGGTGATGAGTTCAGATAGGCCAACACTCTTGAAACATTCAGACCATCTCAGATACCCTGATGATCATTGCTCTCTATTCACCTTTGTGGGGAAGTGAGAGATTGATTTAATTATGCTGATAACTCCAAAGTTTATTTTTAATGTAAATAAAAATGCTTGGGTTTATTTTATTAAGGAAGGGCCAGTGAATGTACAGGCACCCAAATAATTGTATAAAAACCAGTCTAATTTTAAATTCTTTTAAATGCAATATAAACGTAATTTAATTTTAAATAGATTGCTATTTCTATGTTGTTAGTTATAATGCATAGAAATTACATGTGATTATAAGTATGTACTTGATATTATTTCAAATAATTTTAAAATGTGCTTACAAAAGGTAGCAGAAACATATACTAACACTTCTAAATGTAATACAACGTATACATTCTTAATAAGTGTTGTATGTGCTTTGTATTTATACACTTTGTATCTGTCACAGTTATGAATTCAACAATATATGCTGTTCCTTTTCAAACATTTATTTGGTTATGGTAAACCACATGTTCACTCAAGGGTTGAACATTGGTCCTGTTATATGGTACAAGTGAAAAATTAATAATTTTTAATTTTATTTACAGTGATGTGAACCAATACATTATGATATTAAGATCTACATGTATTGTATAGGATATGGTTAATTGCTTATAAATTATTTATTTCATACATTTGTGTTTTGGACCCTAAGTTGTTTCACAAGTGTTATCTTACACACAAAGAAATGCTATAGTTTTGGTCATTGTATGCAGTGGGTATGCAAAATACTACAGTGTACAAAAATGTGCTTATTTTGTGAGTGGAAATAAGAATGTTTCTGTTTATCTCTGAAATAACTAAATAGCTTAAGGCTTTATATGAATTCTGATATAAAATTTTAGTAATAAAAAAAGTTTAGTAATAAATTCATGTAAATAATTTAATAGATTATCTCATTTGCTAATACTATTAGTTTTTTTCTTGACATAAAAATTACCAAAATGTAATTTACAATATTAGTAACTTAGCTTGAGAGTTAAAAAATGTATTATGGACTCAGTCTTGGGTGGTAGAGCACTTTCCTGAGTTTTACCTCCAGGAGTCCTTCAAGGTTCTTACTGTAAAGATCTGAAACAAAACAAACAAAACAAAATACCCTCTGGCTTCCAGCTGTAAAAAGGAAAATAAGTAACTATATTAATATCCTTAGAACACTCTGTCCTTCTTAAAAAGGTCTGACCTCATGGAAAACTATTAAACTACTTTACTAGAATCTAACCTACAGAGCTTTTCTCAAAACCTAACTGACTGGAGGGAAGTAAAGTACCCATTTCAGGCTCACTAAAAGAGTGAAACCTTATCATGGGACTATAGAATGCTTCCACAACCCACACATATACCACCATTTTAGATAATGTTCCTATATAATTAAAGGAGATTAAAAAACAAAACAAAAAAATTGCAAACCTCAATTTGAGGCACAAGGAAAAACCAAAGACAACATGGCAGACAAACACAAGGGCAGTGGGGAATTTTAGCCCCTGTTAACTCAGCTCTAGCAAACAGTAAATAAATTTAACTCTTAACCAGATAAACGTAAAATTGCAATTTCTTTTACCTAGTACATTATGCATGACTTTTAGCAAAGTATTATAAGTCAAGCTGAATAAGCAAAAACAACCAAACAAACAAAAACAGAATCTAGAGGGGAAATTCAGTCATCAGAACCAGCCTCAGCAATAGCAGAGAATTTAAAATTATAACCTAGGAATTTAAAAGGGAAAAATGCAAAACATGCAAAAATAGACTGATGATGATAGCACTGAGATGGAAATGCTGAGAAGAAATCAAAAGGAAATGCTAGAAATAAAAAAATTCTATAACAGAAATGAATAGATATCCATAGACTATCCATAGACTATCCATAGACTAGACCCAGGCAAATAAATAATCAGTAAACTTGAAAATATGGCAAGAGAATCCTCTAAGCTGAAGGAAGAAAGAAAAAAACAATGAAAAAATATAACAGAATGTATAGGAACTGAAAAAAAATTACAAAGGAGGCAGCATGTGTGCAAATGAAATGCCATTAGGAGAAAAATGAAAGAAAGAAACAGAAGAAATAGTTAAAGCAATAATGGTTGAAATTTTTCTACAGTTAATGGCAGACACCAAACCACAGATCCAGGAAGCTCAAAGAATACTAAGCAAGATATATATCCAAAATTTTATACATATGCATATCATTCATATTATAACTGCAGAAAATAAAAGATAAAGAGGAAATCTTTCAAGAAGCCAGGAAGGAGGAGAAAACAGTATTCCTATTTAGAATGAAGATTGCATTGGACTTTTCTTTAAAAAACTATGGAAGTGAAGAGAGAGTAGAATAACGTTGTAAAATACTGGGGAAAAAAGTGAAAAGAAAATAAAAATATTTCTTATTCCTAATTAATCTAGCAACTAACAATTTGTACAAAATAATAATAGCAACATTGTACAAGTGTAAATTTCAAAATCTAGGATAACCACTATTTTTTAAAGAAGCATAATTGATATGTTTATAAAAGAGAAAAATATAATCATATAAAAGCCTAAATTAAAGAAAGAGAAAACACAAAAAGAGTGAAAGATTAAAAAAATGATCCAGACAATACATAGGATACAGTTACAAATAAGGTAAGTAAAATTAAAATTATTAATAATCAACCACTTTAAATGTGAATTGTCTAAATGCAATACTTAAAGAAACTCTGAAAGCAAAAAGAAATTAAAACCCTTTCTTAAGTTGTATAAAATCCACTTTAAATATAATGACACATATAGATTAGAAGAAATGAAAAAAGATCTAACACTTATTATAAGAAATAAGGAATAGCACATTACCTTCAGGCAAATCAGACTTTAGAGCAGTAGAAAACCATGAAATCTGAATAGTGGCATCACACAATGATAAGAGGATCAATTCTTGAAGAAGGCATAACAACCCTTACTATGTATAGTTAAAAACAGTGCCAAATATGTGAGGCAAACACTGAGAAATAAATGAATCCACTATGTTAGAGACTTTATGAGTAATGGAAATACACAGTGGGCAAAAGATAAGTAAGAATGGAGTACTGTGACCATTGATCAGTTGGATCTAATTGCCATATAGAGGATATTCTATCCAACAATACAAGGATACTCATTCTTTTCAAGCTCACTTGAAACATTAAACAAGATATATTACATTCTGGACTATAAAACTCACGTCCACACATTTTAAATAATAGATGTCATGAAAAGTGTTCTTTTATATTGCATTGAAATTAAAGTAAAAATTAATCAAAGAAGGATAGCTGGAAAATCTCAAAATATTTAGATTTGTTAGAGCCCTCTAAATAACACATCGAGCAATAAGAAATTTCCAGATAAATCTAAAAGTATTTTGAATTAAATGAAAATGAAAATTCAGTCTATCCATATAGGCAGAAAGTATCGAATACAGTACCTAGATCAAAATTTATAGCATTGCATGTATATATTATAAAAGAAGATTTAAAATCAATAATCTATTCTTCAATTCCCAGAAACTAGGACTAGAAGAACAAGTTAAACCTAAGGTAAGAGGAAGAAAAAATAATGATAAATCAGAGCAGAAATTAATCTCACTGAAAACAGAAAAAAAAGCATCAGAGAAAAATCAAAGAAACCAACATCTAGGAAAAAACAAAACAAAACAGAGAAAGCACAAATTACTAATATCAGAAATAAAAGATAGGGCCATCACTACTGATCTCAAGGACATTATGGTCTAATTAACAGATATTTTAAACAACTTTAAGCTCACAAATGTAGTAACTTAGATAAAATGGACCAATTTCCTGAAAGACACTATTTACCAAAACTAACAAAAGGAGAAATAGAATATCAGAACAGTCTTTAAAGAAATTGAATACAAATTAATAACATCCCAATGCAGAAATCACAGAATGCCCAGATGTTTTCACTGGTGAATTCCACCAAACATTTAAGGAAGAAATGATGGCAGGTTCCCTACAATCTTTTCTGGAAAATAGAGGCAATGGAACATTTTCTAATCATTCTGTAAGGTCAGCACTATCCTAAAAAAAAAACCCAGATAGTGATATTATAAGAAAAAGAAACTGTAGACCAATATCTGTCATGTGGATAGATGCAAAAGTCCTCAACAAAATAATAACAAATCAAATAAAACAATGTGTTAAAGCAATAACTTTAATTATCTATTAATCATGCTAATAATTAACAATCAGAGCAGAAATTAATCTCACTGAAAACAGAAAAAAAAGCATCATGAGTATATATTAATTATATTAATAGATGTAGTAAGAAGCATTTGACAAAGTCTGTCATTTATTTATGGTAAAAATTCTTAGCAAACTAAGAATGGATGGGAACCTCTTTAAGTTAGTAAAGAACATTTACTTTTTAAAAATTCACCTATCATTATACTATTGATGAGAAACCAGATGTTTTCTCCCTAAGATAGAAAACAAGTCAAAGATTTCCTTCTCACAATTTATTTGCAACATCATACTGCGAGTTCTACTTAATGCAATAAGGAAAGAAACAAAATAAAAATATAAAGATTGGAAAGGAAAAAGTAAAACTGTCTTTGTTTGCAGATGATATTATTATTTATATTAAAAATTCCTGAAAAATTTGACAAAACACCTCCTGGTTCTAATGCTAGTTAATCTATATCTATATCTAATTAAAATTACATATCAAGTATATGTGTGTGTGTGTGTGTGCAGAATAAAAGTTTAACAAATAAAAGTCATTCGCTTTCCCAAATACCTGCAATGAACAGCTGGAATTTTAAATTTAAAGTACAACACCATTTTCATTAACAAAATGAAATACTTACGTAAAAAAATCTAACAAACTATGGATAAGATCTGTATCAGGAAAATGACACAACTCTGAGGACAAATATCAAAACTCTAAGTAAATGAAAAGATATATATTCATGTATAGGAAGGCTCAATATTGCTGTGTGTGAGTTTCAAACGATCTGTAGATTAAGTGCAATCTTAATCAGAATCCAAACATACTACTTTTTGAAAATTGAAAAATTGATTCTAAAGATTTTATGGAAATGAAAAAGATCCAGTGCAACATAAAAGAAGAAAAGCAAAGTTGAAGGGCTGCACAACTAAACTTCATGACTTAATATCACAGACTTAATATCACAAGGCTTAATAACCACAGTAATCAAGATTGTGTAGTCCTGATGAGATAATAGACATATAGATCAATAGAAAAAAAAACAGAGAGCCCAGAAATAGACCCACACAATTAGAGCCGACTGATCTTTCACAAAGCAGCTATGACAAACCAGCAAAACATGACCGTCTCTTTAAAAAAAATTAATGGTGTTGGAACAGCTGGTCAGGTACCTTTTTTTTTTTTTTGCAAAAATTAATCTATACACTGACCTTACTGTTTTCACAAAAAATAAACAAAGTGGTTCATAGACATAAATGTACGATGCAAAACTGTAAAACTTCTAGAAAACAATATAGGAGAAAATATATGGGACCTAAGATTTGTCAATGAGTTTTATTCGACACAACACTAAAAGACTTGATAAGTTGGACTTAATTAAAATGAAAACATCTGCTCTGTAAAAGACTCTTAAAACAATATAAAGGTAAGGCACGGACTGAGAAAAAATTTTTGCAAAGCATATATCTGATAAAGGAATTATATCTAAAATACACAAAGAACTAATACCCAACAACAAAAAAGAAACAACCCAATTGAAAAGTGGGCAAAACATTGAAAAGACACCTCACCAAGAAAAGTATGACGATAGAAAACAAGCATAGAAAAAGATATTCAACATTATATAGTTTCAGGTAAATGCAAATTAGTTATACAATAATATACCCCAACACATCTATTAAAGTTGCCAAAATTTAAAATACTGACAAAACTAAATTCTACTGATGATGGAGAGCAACAGGAACTCTCATTCACTGTTGGTGGCAATGTAAAACGGTAAAGTCTCTTTTGAAGACACTTTGGCAGGTCTTCTAGTTTGCTCTACTGATGAAACTAGTCTGTCTAGTTTGCTCTACTGATGAAATTAACTCAATCTAGACAAAAAATAAAAAAAAAAAATCATGGAGGATTCTTAAGACCACTTAAGTACCAGCCAACAATCTTCTTATTACAAAATTCACAGTGAGAAAAGCAGATTTAAGTTCATCTGCTTATATTAAAAATTAAAAAGCTTAACATACTCCTAACAGCTGACACTGCAATTGAGCTCCTAGATAGTTCCTCAAGTAAGTTGAAAATGTGTCCACATGAAAACTGCACATAAATGATTATAACAGATTAATAATTGCTCAAAACTGGAAAAGACCAAGATGTGTTTAGTAGTTGAAAAGTTAAACAGTAGTACATTTGTATAATAAAATATTATTCAACAATAAAAATAAATGAGCTATTAAGTCTCCAAAAGGCATGAAAGAAACTTAAGTGTATGTTGCTAAGTGAAATAAACCAGTCTAAAAATGCTACATGTTGTATGATTGAAACTACTTGACATTCTGAAAAAGGCAGGACTAGAGTTTTTTTTGTTTGTTTAAAAATTGTTGAAGGATTTGGTGGGAAGAATGAATATATCGAGCATAGAATTTTGGGGGCAGTGAAACTATTTTGAATAGTACTGAAATAAGGAATATATAAAATTATGCATTTTTCAAAATTCATAAAACAGTACAACACATCATGTGAACTCTAATGTAATCTATGGATATTGGTTAATAATAATATATTAATATGGGCTCATCAATTGTAATACATGCAATACATCAAAGCAACGTGTTTGTAATAAAAGAAACTGGATAAAGGAAGGAAACTTATGGAAACTGTACACTCTGCTTAATTTTTATATAAAAATAAAACTGCTCTAAGAAAGTATGTTAATTTGAAAATTAATATAAAGGTAAAATTTTAAGGACTACATTATGTGCACAAAAAGTTGAGGAAAAAGAATATCCAATAAAATTGAAGTCATGCAAAACCTCTGGATATATTCTGTGCCCTTTCTGTGATATTTACCTTGTTAAGTTTTGTGTTCTTTTGAAAGACTTTCTTCTCATTAAATAAAAGGTCAAGTAGAATTCAGTCCACATTTATTATTCTTAAAAAAAAAATCCTGTACTGGAAAAGATTCTATTAACCTGTTCTCTACGGGTGTCCTTCTAGATGGTCAATTTTTACTTGCGAGAGTCTGCATTTGTCTGCCTGGTCTCAGCTGAGAAAAGGTTTTACAGAGGCGACAGAACACAGCTACTCATGTCTGTCTAGTTTGCTCTACTGATGAAATTAACTCAATCTGGACAAAAAAGAAAAAAAAATCATGGAGGATTCTTAAGACCACTTAAGTACCAGCCAACAATCTTCTTATTACAAAATTCACAGTGAGAAAAGCAGATTTAAGTTCATCTGCTTATATTAAAAAGTTCATGTTAAATAGAATTCTCATTTAGAAAATAAGCTATTTTGGGTTAAATGATTAATGATGTTCAAAGACTTATTTAAGTATCCTATTAGGTTTATAATGACAATTTTTATCATATAAATAGAAAACTTTCATTTGTATAAATTTCATGTGTTCTTAAATATTAATAAAAATGCAACAACAAAAAAACGTAAACTCTGAGTTGTCTGAAGACCATGGAGCTCAGTGAAGGGTATTGACTTGGCAGTCAGACAAACAGTTTCCTAGAATTTGAAAAGCCGCTAATGAGATCTGAGACCTTGTAAAGGTCAATTAACATTTGAGAGTCTTAGTCTCTTTGCCATCTCATCTATAAAATGAGAATGTGGGTCCAGCTGATCTTTGAGATCTGCCAGCTCTGTTATTTCAATGCCATCACTCGTTTAGTATAGTGGCACAAAATAATATATTATAAATATATTTAACTGACATTCTTTCACCAAAATAAAACTAAATATATAAGTATAAAAAGTAAGTGATTTTATATACTTCATTTAATATTTAACAAAAACATAGTATGTGAATATGTAAATGAATCAATTCAAACAATCAACTTTCTAAAATGATCTATTTCAAGGCATGCACACTAATTTTCTCATTAGCGTCAAGCTATCAGTTTTTCCATTTGATAAGTCGTGCAGTTTGATAGCTGGCAGAGCAATTGGGTAGTTTTAAGATATTCAAGCAAGTAATTAAAACAGAACGCTTTAGAGTATTTGATAGAATTGCAAACTAGACAATTATTAACCATGTCATACTTACAGCAGTTGCTACAGACTATCCAAAACTTCCTAGCATGTAGAACTGGACAAAGGCAAGCACTATACATCCAGTAATCTTTTTTTACATCAGTGAAACCTGGCTAACCTTGAGAATCACTTCAGAAGATTCTTAATGATTCTTACTATTCAACTCCATCCCAGGTTCACTGAATCAAAATCTCCAAGGGTGGTGTTTAGTAATTTTTATTGTTCAAAGTTCCTCAAGCAATTCTGCTATACTTTTCCTATATTTATAATCCATGGCCTGTATGCTATGGTAGATACCTAGAAAAGTACCAAGACACACAATTCACTGAATATCTTCACAATGCCTATGTAATCTGTACTATTTTATTTTTCATTTTACAATGTCTGGAAAGTCGCTTATCTTGATAATATCCCGTCTAATAAAAATAGAAACCTTTTTTCAGTTTTGTAAGACGAGGGTAAGTAGTGTTGATATGACTTATATACCTCATCGTTTCAACATTTTTTCTTTTTTCTTTTGATATTATTTTGCCTCTGGAGTCAAATTTTTCAATGACAGATTAATAAAAATAGTGAACACTTTTAATGATTATAATGCCTGATGGTGTTCTAAGTGCTTTAAGGATATTAATTCATTTAGTCTGGGCTGGGCACGGTGGCTCAGGTCTGTAATCCCAGCATTTTGGGAGGCAGAGGCAAGAGGATCGCCTGAGCCAAGGGATTTGAGACCAGCCTGACAACTTGCCCAGATTTTATCTCTACAGCAAATCAAAAGATGCTTGCCTGTACTTCCAGCTATTTAGAAGGCTGAGGAGGAAGGATCATCTGTGTCCAGAAGGTCAAGACTTTGGTAGCCATGATTGTGTAACATGGGTGACATGGCACTCCAGTATGGGTGACAGAGTGAGACTGTGACTCAAAAAAAATTTTATTTATATTAATTCATTTAATCTTTGCAAGAACCCAGTGAAGTAGTGAAGTAGGTGATATTATTATCCCCAAATTACAAATGAGGAAAAAGAGTCTCAATGAGATTAAGTAATGTGCCTGTGGTCAAACAACTGTAGATATTATAGCTTGGGTTTGAATTCAACATATTGAGTTCTTCATCCATGCCTTCTATTATTTTAATTTATTTTGCTCTTTCAGAAATTTTTAAAGATTTGTTTCACAGCTGATTTCCAGTGCCGGTTCATACAAGGACATGATAGGGAATCCCATAGTTTTTTTATTAACTCTGGCTCAGTAGGTGAAGGAAGGGCTTTGTGGAGAGGTACCAAGATGTGTTTTCTTGTAGCAGTTACTGAAACCCATACGGCATCCTGCTCATTAGTCCATATGCAGCTTGGTATAAGAATCTGGCAGAGACCAAAAGGATATGTGCTGGCATGGTCTCAGTATGTCTTTGTGTGTCTGCTAGTCCTACTGCTATACGATTGGACTAGAGAATGAATATGAGGTGCTTGCCAACATGATTTGGCTCTCACTTAGGACACCTGTCAACACTTGGCAAGGCCTCAGGGATTGCAGCCGTTAAGTGACCACAGGATCATCTATATTTCCCAAAATGAAATCATAAATGCAGAAAGAGGTATGATAATTGGAGGAACAATCTTAAAAGAGAAACATCACTCTGTGTCTGCCAGATAAACCTGTAGCTCCTCTTTTCACAAGGTTTATATTAGTTTTACAAATATGCTGACAAAATAATATATTGGCCAGCTACAATAACATTACAATTTGGTTTTTTGGTGGGCCACCATTTTAAAGGATCGTTTTCTAGTCATTATTTTATTCTTTGAAATATAGCAACTTATGTTCTTTCAATTCCAGCACTCCATTCAGGGACTTATCCTCCCAGGAATACTGCAAAGTATATATCATTCAAAAAATAATTTTTTTGCATAAAAATGCTAGAGATTTTAGATAAAAGTTATGCTTTAAAACACACATTTGGACTAACAAGAAACTAAGGTAATTTTTCCCAGTTTGCCCAGGAATGTCTGAGATTTGAAACTGAAAGTTTCATATCTTGGGAAATAATTCAGTTCTAGGTAATTGAGACAGAGGATGTATTAACGTTCTGTTGTTCTATAGTGCATTTCTACAAATTTAACAGCATAGAACTATAGAATATTTATTATTTCTAAGTTTCATTAAGTCAGAGATCTAGGCATGTTTTAGCTAAATTCTTCCTTCAGGGACTTACAAGGCTACAATCAAGATAATGGTTAGTATAATCTCTATGAAAAAAAAATCTCTGTGGAAAACAGTATGGCGATTTCTCAAATAACTAAAAATAGAAAATCTATACGATCCAGCAATCCCACTACTGAGTGTCTACTGAAAGGATAATAAAGCAATATGTCAAAAAGATACCCGCACCTGTATGTTTATTGCAGCACTACTCTAAAGATATTAATCAACCTGTGTCTATCAACAGAGGATTGTATACAGAAAATGTGGTATAAATACAAAATGAAATATTAGTCAGCCATGAAAAAAGAATAAAATCATGGGTTTTTTTTGGTTTTTTTTGCAACAACATGGTTAGAACTAGGGATCATTATCTTAAGCTAAATACCTCAGGCCCAGAATGACCAATGCCACAATTCTCTCTCATAAGTGGGAGCTTGAGAATGTGTACACATGGACATAGAGAGAAGAATGAGTCATAGATAATGGAGGCTCAGAGGGGTGGGAAAGTGGGAAGGAGGTTAATGATGAGAAATTACTTTATGAGTACAATGTACATTATCGGGTGACGGATATACGAAAAGTCCTGACTTCACCTCTGCTCAATCTATATGTATGTAACAAAAATGTACTTGTACCCCATAAATTTATACAAAAGAATTATAAAAAGATGCGGTTTGGGCTGCTTTTTTTTTTCTGTAGAGGCTCAATTTGAGACAAAGACTAACTTATTCCATCAGGTCATGGTATTAATTTCCTTACTGGTACAGAACTGAAGTCTTTATTTACACACTGGTGGTAAGCAAGAGGTTGCTCTCAGTTCCTGGAGGCCAAGAACAGATCTATGCCACCTGGATCTCTCCATTGGTCTTCTCAGAATTTGAATTTGAATTATTTCAATGACCAAAAGAACTTGGAAACAGAATTTTCCTCTGTCAAGCTTCTGAAGGAATGGCGGTGTCGTTACTAACACCTGGATTGCAGACTGGTGAGACCGTGAAGCAAAGACCTAGCTAAGTTACACTCAGAATTCTGATCAACAAAACTTTAACAGAAAATGTGTGTCATTTCAAATTTAGGAGTTTGCAGTAATTTGCTACTCAGGAATGTAAAAACTACTAGAGTCAGTCACTCTGGAACAGACTATACACACACACACACACACACCCTCACACACACACACACATATATATCCCCAAAAACAAACAAGCAGAAGACAAACCAAAAAGGTAACCAGAGTAGAAACTAATCTGGGCCATAGGTGGGCTTGGGGTTTAAGGTCCAGACAAGGGACAGGGACAGAGCTTAGGTTACCAAAGGCGGCAGTGGAACTAATATGCCTCTCAAAATTTCTCATCTGAGTAGGCAAAGCCAACAACAGCAGAAAAACACTTGCAGTTTCCTAAGATAAAAATAATTCCCAATGAATATTTTATAGGAAGCTAAACTGTTATTCAAATACAAAAGATAAATAAACCATGTCCAGAAAAATAGAAAAAACTGATTGGGTTTCTATCAACACACTCTTCACTACAGAAATTCACAAAGGGTGAGCATAAGAAGGAAGAAAACAATCCAAGACTTAAAGTCTGATATCAAAGAAGAAATGGTGAGCATATAAACTGATAAGTACAGAAATGAATCTCAATAACTACTTGCAAAAAATAAATAAAGTAAAATCATTGCTCATGTGGAAGTCATAAGAGACATGGAACTAAAACAATCAGCAGTGATAGCGTGTAAAATAGGAAAACACTACCACAGTTAAATGTGAGCATGTTTTCATATATTTCTGAAAGACATAGATACTTATTAATTTTAAATAAGTATCTACTTTGTAGATTGACCCTGTGTTAACCATGAAATTGTGGGGATAACTACTAAATGATCAGAAAGGCTATATATGTGTTCTAAACTATAAAGAAATAATTAAAAACATTAATCAAAGAGACAGAATAATTGGCAAAATAAAGAATATATCAAAAATGGATAGCTTTATACATTTTCAAGATGACTGAAATATATACAAATTAATCAATAATTGCAATAATATATTTATTACACTAACCACTCCACTTACAAAGCTTATGTCTGTAAAAATAACTCATTTTATTACACACTGCAAACATATATCTAAATATCACATTGTTCTCATAAATGTATACAATTTTTATTTTTCAATTAAAAATAATATTAATATAACACAATAAATAAATTAAGGTGCAAGAGTCATGGCATGGCTGCTGCATGCAAAAACATAAAAAGAAATAAAAATAAACTATATACACTTTAGAAAACACTCATACAAAACACAAAAGAAAGAAAATGATAAAGTAGATGATGAAATGTGTTTTAGAAAAAGAGTTAATTTTAATCTTCTGTCTGTGATCAGTCAGCTATCCTCTATCTATCACCATACACAAAAATCAACTCTAAATGGATTAAAGACTTAAATGTAAAACTACAAACTATAAGAACCTTAAAAAATGCAGAAAAACCTCTATGGAAGTTGAAACTGGCAACCAATTCCTGATCAAAACCCCAAGTGCCCATGCCATAAGAGATAAGAGAGACAAGTGGGATCAGTTAAAAAACTTCTGCAAAGTCAAATAAACCATCAAGAGAGGAGGGGACAGCGCACAGACTGGAAAAAAATATTTGCCAACTGTATATCTGAAAAAGGTCTAACATCTGGGATCTACAAGGAACTCAAACATGCCACAAAGAAAAATAAAACAGCCCTATTAAAAAGTGGGCAAAAGATATGAATAGACACTTTACAAAAAAAGACATACAAGCAGCCAACAGATACATGAAAAAAATGCTCAGCCTCATTAATCATCAAAGAAATGCAAATTAAAACCACACTGAGAAACCACCTAACTTTTGTCAGAATGGCCATCATCAATAACTCAAGAAACAACGGATGCTGGAGAGGATACAGGAAAAAGGGAGCAATTCTACACTCTTGGTGGACTGTAAACTAGTACAACCTCTGTTTATTCCTAAAAAAATCTAAAAATCAACCTTCTATATGACCCCACTATCCCCCTTCTGGTAATATACCCTGAGAAACTCAAACCACTCTGAAAAGAAAGATACCTGCACACACATGTTTATTGCAGCATTATTCACAATAGCAAAAACATGGAACCAGCAGTGCTGCCTATTGAAAGAGGACTGGATGGAAAAAATATATGGTACATATACATGATGGAATATTGTGCAGCCAAAAAGAAGGACAAAATTATGAATTTCACAGCAACTTGGATAGACTTCAAATCAATTATACTCAACGATCTATCACAGAAACAAAGAACTGAATACCATATGTTCTCAATCATAAGCAGAGTTTGAGCGATTATCATAATACTATAAGAAAGGGATTGGCAGTAGTTGTGGGAAATTGTCGAGAGAGGGGGCACACCTCATTAACAAGAATACCTACATAATGACCATTTGTATACTTAACCCTGTATTGTATCGCACATCTTTAAAATAAAAAAGGAGGTCATTAAACTAAAAACTGAAGATATGATTTAACATCAAAGTAGATTTTAATGCAAAAAATATGCATTAATGCAGCATAGTAAATAATCTCATAATTATGCATTTCAAATCATAAAGAAAATATTTTACATTGCACAAGCACATACATATCTGCATACTATGGATTTGTTGATAATTTAATGAAATAATGCATCCAAAATCATAAACCTGTGCTTGATAAAGACTAAATACTTCATAATTGTACCTAACAAAAGGGATGTGTGTAAACAGATCATTAACCCTTTCTCTCTTTCCCTAACCATTTTGAGTTGATTACTTATGTCTCCAAGAACAAAGCAAAAATGAAAGCACAAAATTTATTTCTACTTTGATTGTCAGTCTAAGGGACATTTTCTAGTTTGTTGCTCTTTTTTACAGCTACTACAAACCATAATTGAAATTCTAAAGACCATCAAAATTATTTTTCTCATAGATTCTGATTTCTATAAGTTTAATATTTTAAAATGAGAACAAAATCTAAAATAAGTTGATTTGTGAAGCAATTCCTGTAGGTACTTATAAGAAATAAAGTGTGAGAAAGTATAATTCAGCTAATGAATGAAATAATGCCATCCATTGATTATATAAATGTAGGAAATTTTGAATGGTCAAATGAATATGCTAAAATCATATATCCATATGTTACTATAAAATAGATAATCCATAAATGTAGTATATAAAAATAACATGAGTGTGTATGTATGTGTATATATATGTGTGTGTGTGTATGAAAGTGGATAGATATATACATTCTGAAAAAGAAAGAGAAATACAAACAGAAAAGCTAAACAGAGAGAGAGAGAGAGAGAGATGATACACGGATTTATTGCAAATAGGCTGTAGACCCTGAAGTGATTAAAGATTTGCATTTTTAAAAAGATGTTTCATCTTTACAAGTGCAGGTGCACTGTATGAAGCTTCCAGATGGTTTTGAAAGAACTTTGTTAAAGCACACTTCTGAGATGTAATGTACCTTGGAAAAGAAACATGTAAGTCAAAGAAAGATGAGCAAATATTGTCACAGAATAAGACAGTACTTATTTTAAACTTTTAATTTTTTATATTTACATTTGCTATTTTCAATACCTAGCCATCCTAAAATTCTTGCTGATATTTCCCAAACACTAAATAAAAAGGATTAATGGGATTGTGTGAATTGTCATCCATGTATACAGTGACAGCGTTTTATATTATTAAGTAAAATTTGTTTTATTTTTAGCTATGTATTTTTTTAAATTATATGGTCTACTTGTAATATAAACACAAGTAAATATAAGTAAAATTTTTAATTACTATGCCTATCTTATCTTATGGAAATGTACATATATCTGAGTCTCCACAAACTCAGAAGAAGAAATGTCTTTTGAGGAAAGAGGCAGAGGAAAGAAAAGGTAAAGTGGCCTGCCAGGGGCCAAGAAAAGACGATGGTAAAAATAAGTGTGGAGTGGAATAGTCTTCAAGCTTTTTCCATGGCCTCAGAGTTCAGGGTTAGTGAAACAATTTCAAAAGAAAAAAAAAAATCTATTTTGTTTTCTAGATTTTAGTCTCATTTCATAATTGTCATTTTCTATCTCTTTTCAAGTCTTACCTCCTGCATGAAGTGTCTGTTAGGTAAGGCAGGTGGACAGTGTGTTGCATGTGCTAATGTCCCTTGAGAGCTTTCCTGAGTTTTGCTGGGGGAAAAAGTCATTTTTGCTTCATCTTTCCTGAACTCCTTTAGCACCAGTGTCAGCAAGGGTTGCATAGGATACAGCAATATAATAGAGGCAGTCTGGAAAAGTACTGTAGGTACAGAAATGGCATGATCAATTTTGAATCATCCTGATGTGTGTGAATAGTGAAATGATACACGGCAAGGCTAGAACCAGAGGGGTGTACCTATGCTCGATTATAGTCAAGTGACAGTATGGCCTGCATTAAAGTATTGTCACTGAGGAGGGAAAAAGTAGAAAATATGGGAGAAACAACTAGTAGCTGGTTGTCTTTTAGTGGAAGAAGAAAAGACAGAATTTAAGGATGATGCTTAGGTTTCTAGTTTTGTCAACTAGCTGAAATTTTAGACTATAAAATTAGGAATAAACAGTAAAGAGTATATTTAAGCTAAGATAACATTCAGTTTTCAAGCAGTTGGATCTTGATCATACTGGGTAAAAGTGCATCATCACCTGGGCAGGCTGAGACATGTGGAGAACCTGAGAGTCAACCAGGAGGAGGAAAAATGGCAAAGTTAGCCATGTATTACCACCATAACAGCAACAATACCTCACAGATTGGCAGGAATTTCACATGGAGACTCTCCAGATCTCCTTGAAGACATTACTTAAAAATGAAAAGACTTGTAAAGGGAAAAGGAAGGAAGGGAGGGAGGGAGAGACAGAGACAGAGAGAGAGAGAGAG
>NW_007259925.1:65401-115805 GCF_000164805.1 Carlito syrichta
TGGGAGGGAGAGAAAATTATTTGTGATGAGAACTGAACAAATCCAATGTCCACACCCAATGCTTTGTGTTTGTCAATTGAACAAAAAACTCTCTGCTTGTTTTCAGATATTGCTTGAACTGAGGCCACTGGACTTAAAAATAGTGGAGATAAATAACAAGAATTTTTGAAATCAAGTCTGTCTGACAGAGTAGTAAAATAGGTTCTTTCTCTTTCTTTCTTTCTTTCTTTCTTTCTTTCTTTCTTTCTTTCTTTCTTTCTTTCTTTCTTGCTTTTTCTTTCTTTTCTTTCTTTCTTTCTCCTTCACAATTTTTTTTTTCATTTTTAAGCAATGAACTTTAGTGAGAAGATGTGGAAACTATGGGACAAAAGAACAAGCACATTAACTATTATCTACCTCTGAACCTCTACATTCTAGAGGGAAGCATGATTACAAATAGATGCTTAGTAAATGTGGACTGGGAGAAGTCATTTCACTTTCTTGAGTCTCAATCAACATATGTGGAAAGTGGAGATTATTATAATGATACCTTCTTCATAGGACAACTTTGTTGATAGCTGGTAATTTACTCTTTAAAGTCTAAATGATATACAAATATAAAAATGAAACAATCTAAAATGAGATTTTGCATTATGAATTAAACTTTTATTAAAATATTAGCCATTTTCCTTATTGATAATTTTATACTCAGGTACACATAAAAATATTTTCTAATATAAAACTCATTAGAGCTATTTCTCTACTTTGTTGTTCTTTGCTTTTTGAATTTTTTTCTTTTGAGGGAAAAAATCTTGGTCCAGAAGTCAATTTACACCTCTAGATTGGCTTTCATTTTTTAAAACATATATTTGTTTTATTGTTTTTTATTTGTACTGAATTAGACAAGCCACCAGGATTGTAATCATGTCTATTTACTAACCAGTGAATAGCAAGGACATACTACTATAGAAGCAGTTACATAGAAGGTCAAAATAAATAGAGTTTTGTTTTACATTAACGTCTCACTCTGTCACCCAGACTGGAGTGCAGTGGCACAACCATGGCTTACAGCAGCTTCAGTCTCCTGGATTTAAGTTATCCTTCTGCCTCAGCATCCTGAGTAGCTGGGACTACAGGCAGGCACCACCATACCTGGCTAATTTTTGATGTTTTGTAGACACAAGGTGTTGCTATGTTGCCCCAACTAGTCTTAAGCTCCTGGGTGCAAACAATCCTCCTGCCTCGGCTTCTCCAAGGTCTCAGGATTACAGGTATGAACCACTGCACCCAGCCAAATAATGTCAAGGAATGTAAAAATCAGTAACAATCTCTTGCTATTACTTCACGCTATTTCATATATTACTTTGTATGCTACTTTCCCAAAATTTACAGGCATAACTCCTTCTTGACATCTATGCTCATATCTTCAGGCTAACTAATGTGAGGTGCCCACTTACAGTATGTAAGCAACATGGGTTTTTTGTTATTGCTATAATTTGTTTTGGTTTTGTTATTGTTTTATGTCTTTTGTTGTTGTTTTTCAGAACCCCAGAATGGGTAGCATATTAAAAACAGAAAACATATTTTAGATCATATTAATACTAGGAATATATGATTTAAACCATGTTGGCTAATTTCTTGGCCAATTTATTTAACTTGGTTTTGATCTTTTTGACAATGACATCAAATACACACCCCCAGATAGTTATAATAGTTTGACCCCATGGGATAAAACATTAAGTTCCAAGTTTAATGTAATTTTTTGATTCTTCATACAAAAGTATATATAATTAAATATATACATGTATTTAAGTGTGTAACTCTATCAGTTAACACATTGTGCTAAAGTGTTAATATAAATATTTCTATGAATTAAACTCATAATTTTCCAAAACAAACATTTCTTGCTTTAAAAAAATTAGCAGAGCCGGGCTCAGTGGCTCAGCCTGTAATCCTGTGCCTTTGGGAGGCTGAGGTGTGTATTGCCTGAGCCCGCGGGTTCGAGACCCGCCTGGGCAGCGAGACCTCATTTCTACAATAAATCAAAAAAATCAGCCGGGCGGTAGTGCATGCCTGTAATTCCGGCTACTCGGAAGGCTGAGGTGGAAGGATCGCCAGAGCCCAGCAGGCGAGGCTGCGGTGGCCGGGAGCGGCCACTGCACTCCAGTCTGGGCGAGAGAGTGAGACTCCAACTCAAAAAAATAAATAAATTAGCAGGCGGAAAAGAGAAGATGACAGTGTAGCCAGTCATACTGCACCAGTCCTTGTGTGTGTTAGTGAATGTATGGATGATTCTCTGTGTGTGTCTGTGTATAAGTGGGTATTTGAGACCCTGACTAAGAGGGGACTCAGGAGCAAGGATCTCTGGGTAAAGTCACTGGTGCCACAATCACTCTGTTTGGACCCTAGTGCTTCCTGGAGCACAGAAGTTGAGTGCCATTTACTAAAATCAGCAAAGTTTTTCCCACGAAGAAGCCACCAGAGTGACTGCCATTCATACCACTGCAGTGCTGAGCTGGAGACAGGCAGCTAGTGCTGCAGAGGGAGCACAGCAAGATAGCCAGAGGCAGAGTTTAAGGAAGCAGGGGGGAGAAGCCACCCTGAGCCTTGACTCACTGCCACTGCCTACAGTGCCAGTATGGGTTACAGGGCCCTGCCACTGGGACCTGAGGGGATCCAGAGACTGTGGCACTTGCTGGGAAGGGAGATATCTCTTCCAACCTTATTTGTGGAAGTAGCAGCAAACTATAGAGAAACTGAGTCACTACTCAAAAGTCTGAGCAGAGAAATGCTCCAGGGTGGCCTTTGTGGAACAGCAGACCTGCATCTTGAGACAAGGGGTGATCTCTGCATTGCTTTGGGGTTGTTGTTTGCAACCTCAGAGACAAGTACTGATGAGTAACAGCACGTGTGGAGGAGTCCCAGATGATCCACACTTTACCCTGAGTAGGCTGCTGAGTGATAGATGCATACAGCAGATCTGAAGAAAAGGGAGGCTGGTGAGTACTTAACTAACTCCTCCATGCACCTAGCAATGAACAAAAGAAATCAGAATGGCTGGGTAGAGGCTGGAGACCCCACTCCCCCACTGCAAACTGGATGCCAAGGGAGTCGTAAACATGCTGGGAGAGGGAGGAAGGGGGAGAGAGTCCAGGAGAGACTGAGTCAAGTTGCTCCACCCCTCCACTGCTCCACAGGCTTGCACTAGCTATCAATTGCAGGCAGCAGGAGGTGAAGATTCTAACATCTTAAGTATCAACATTGAAGAGCGAACCTGTAGTGACAGACCTGCAATCACAGAAACCATCACAAGAGGGAGCTCTCTGCCTCAGAGATAAATACTAAAGCTGGGAATGCTCTATCAGCAGGTTTTTTGGCATTTTGGTTTGTTTGTTTGTCTCATTTGTTTGCTTTTTTTCGTTGTTGGTTGGTTGGTTTTCTCTTTTCATTCCTCCTCCTATTTCTTTCTCTATGTTCTTTCTCTGTGTTTCTTTTTTTCTCTCTTTCTTGCTCCTTTTTTTCTCCTTCTTCCTTTTATTTTATCTCACACTGTCTTGGACACAAGGGCTACACAAGCATACTCATTGTAAGGTCATATTGTGTGGAGGCAGAGAGCAAGTCCCATTTGGCCCATTCACCAGGTAACAAGGATTGTGACCCAACATTTACCCTTAGTAAATGCTAAAAATTGTAAAGAGATAACACAATTCCCCACCCCAGTCATATATCATAATTTAACAAATCCAGAGCCCTGGCTCAGGGAAGCAAAGAAGGTAGGACAAATATCAGAAATAATTGCTTCTCCACTTTTCGCTGAGCAATAGAATTAAAGGGAAAGATAAAAGAACTGCTACAAATGAAGAAAACCAACACAAAATTACTGGTAACCTTTAGAGTCCCAACAAAGAGTCAGTGCCTGAAGGAACGCTACTGGGGCACAAACAATAGTTATGTCTGAGAATAATGATTCCCAAAGGGTAGTTACAGACATCAGAGAATCACTGAATAGATGAATAAATATCAAGAAATGCAAGTGATAAAACTAAATGAAATTGCAATGGAGTTGGACAAATGCAAGAAAGCATATTTTAAAATAACAGAAATAAAGAATTCCATCCAATAAATGAATAATAAACTGACAAACTGACAAGCATGAAAAATAGAACTGATCAAGAAGAAAGAACTCAGAGCTGGAAGATGACTATGAAATCACTATCATACTGACACTAAATCAGGCAAGGGCACAAAAACAAAAACGAAAACTATGGGCATATTTTTCCTTAACAAAATACTAGCAAATCAAATTCAACAGAGTATCAAAAAATTATTCCTCACAACCAAATGGGCTTTATTCCAGGGATACAAGGATGGGTCAATATCTGCAAAACAATGAATGTGATACACCACAGTAACAGAAGCAAATATAAAAACCATATAATCATCTCAATAGATGCAGAAAACATATTTGTCAATCCAACATCACTTAATGATAAAAAAACCTTAACAAATTGGGCACTATAAAAGCATATCTCAAAATAACAAAAGCCATATATGAAAAACCAACAGCCAACATCATACTGAACCAGGAAAAGTTGAAAACATTCCCCATCAGAACAGAAACAAGAAAGAGACTCCACTCTCACCATTCTTATTCAGCATCATACTAGAAGTACTAGCAAGAGCAATCTGGCAAGAGAAAGAAAGAAAAGGTACTCAAATCAACAAGGAAGATGATAAACTATGCCTGTTCAAGTATAACATGATTATATACCTAGAAAAGTCTAAAAAAAACTCCCAAGAAGCTTGTAGACCTGATAATTGACTTCAGTAAAGTCTCAGGTTACAAAATCATTGTACAAGGTTGCTAGTGCTCCTATACACTAACAACACTCAAGCTGAGAACCAAATCAAAAGCTCAGTCTATTCACACTAACCACAAAATAAATAAAACACCTAGGAATACACTTAACTAAGGAAATGAAAGGCCTCTACAAGGAGAAATATAAAACATTGGTGAAATCAATTGTAGGCAACACAAACAAATGGGAAAACAATCCCTGTTCACGGATTGGAAGAATTGATATTATTAAAATGGCTATACTGCTCAAAGCAATCTACAGATTCAATGTAATCTTGATCAAAATACCAACTTCATTCTTCACAGAACAAGAAAAAAAATCCTAAGTTTATATGGAATCAAAAAAATAGCCTGAATAGCCAAAGCAACTCTAAACAAAAAGAACAATTTCAGAGGCATCACATTACCTGACTTCAAATTATACTATAAAGTTATAGTAACCAAAACACCATGGTACTGGTACAAGAATAGACAGATGGGTCAATGGAACAGAATAGAGAACACAGAAATAAAACCATATTCTTACAACCAACTGATCTTTGGCAATGCTGACAAAAATAAACAATGGGGAAAGGAAACCCTATTCAATAAATGGTGCTGAAAAATTTTAGTAGCCATAATGAACATACCGAATGGGAGAAAATATTAGTAAATTACACTTCAGACAAGGGGCTAATATCCAGGATGTCCAAGGAACTCGAAAAACTCAACATGAAAAAAAATTCAAAAACCAAAAAAACAAAACAACATCAAAAACAAAAAACAAATAACCACATCAAAAAATGGGCAAAGGACATGAATAGACACTTCTCAAAAGAAGATACACAAGGAGTCAACAAACGTGAAAAAATGTTCAATATCAGTAATTATCAGAGAAATGAAAATTAAAACCACAATGAGATATCACTTCACAGCAGTCAGTATGGCATTATTAGAAAGTCAAACATATTATTAGAAAGATCAACATATGTTGGCATGGTTATAGAAAAAAGGGAACACTCATCCATTATTGGTGGAACTGTAAACGAGTCCAATCTCTGTGGCAAACAGTATAGAGATTTCTCAAAGAACTAAAACTTGAATTACCATTTGGCCATTCCACTACTAGGTATCCACCCAAAGAAAGAAATCAATATATGAAAAAGATACCTGTACTTATATGTTCATGCCAATACTATTCATAATAGCAGAACTATGGACCTGATATAAGTGCATATCAACAACTGACTTGATAAAGAAAATGTGGCATATATACACCATGGAATACTAAGCAAACATTAAAAAGATTGAAATAATCTTCCTTTGCAGCAACTTGGATAGAGCTGAAGATCATCATTCCGAGTGAACTGACTAGGAAACAGAAATCCAAACACTGCATGTTCTCACTCATATGTAGGAGCTAAACAGTCACAAATACAAAAATAACAGTCACTGGGGACACAAATAAGGGAGGAGTGGAGAAGGTGGTTAGAGTTTAGAAACTACCTAGGGAGCATAATGTTCACTATCTGGGAATGGGCAACCTGAATCCCAATCCACACCACTACACAATATGTCCGTGTAATGAATATGCATGTGTACCCCTGAACCTAAAATAAAAATTTAAAGACATGAAAAAAAAATTCAAGAAATGTTTTAACACAGAAACTTTGTGTGAGGAGTATTACTTAATTTCAAAAACTATAATTTAATTTCAAAAACTACAACTTAATTTCAAAAACTATAAATATTTTATGATTTTACTTTATTGTTATATTTTTAAACCAGCAATATTATAGCTAAAGAGTTGTGCCACAAAAGGATAGTCCATATTTGGTAATTGAGGAGAGAATTATGAAGCTAAGAAGCATTATAAAAACAATTATTAGAACAGCAGTTTTTACCGTGAACTGGCTTAGAGACTTTATCAATACCATACACATATAGAGTTAATCAATGTTTGAAAAATTAACTAAGAAGAATTTCTTTGATGATACATTTCAGAATAATATTCATGTTTGCTTACAGAATTATATATTTACTAATAGTAACATATAGTAAAAGACTATGATTAATTTAACCAATTTTGTTTAAATTGCCAGTAGTCACATTTTCTTTATCCAGTCCACTTTTGATGGGCAGTTTGGTTGGTTCCATGTGTTTGCTATTGTGAAGAGTCTATAATACTCAGAGATTGATCACAGAAACAAAGATCTGAGTACCACATATACTCACTCATAAGTGGACCTTGAACATTTATTATAATACCTTAAGAAAGAGTTTGGCAGTAGTGGGACACTGCCACACGGGGGAACACAACATCACAACGGTACCCACATTTTACCTGTATGATAACCACATATGTACCTAACCCTCATTTGTACCCCACATTTAAAAAATAAAATAACTTAAAAAAATTTTTTTAAATAAGTGAATAAAATTGCCAGTAGCCATTTTTAACATGATAAAATTAGAATTTTTAAAAACAAGATATTGTGGGGAAATGCACCCTCTTATCAGAAATGGAGAGTTAGTATTAGAACATCCAGAAATTTGCCTAAAAAGTTTTATGTAAAACAAACATAATACAGGTATCTTTTTTTGGTGTAATAATATATTGACTGAATCATTGCTGACTAGATTGAGTTTGGGAACCTCACGCTCAGTTTTGAGTTTTGCTTAGAAAAAGGTCAAAAGGGCACCACATAAAATTATTTAGACTGAAACAGAAAAAATTCCTATTCTTTCAAGTTTGAAAGATTGTGGGTAGACTGTGTGTACAAGGGAATAAAATTAAGTTTTGAGACACCACACTGCAGTTCTCCAACAAAAGCAAGAGAAGCCACTTTACTAGGAATATACTTTGATATATTTGAGAGAATATTACAGAGCTGCAATATTTGCGAGGTCAACCAAATAAAGTTCAATGGCCATTTCCTCTACCTAGTCCCCACTGCTGTTAAAAATTGCCTCTTTCATCCGGGCTCGGTGGCTCAGCCTGTAACCTCGCGCCTTTGGGAGGCTGAGGTGAGTGGATTGCCTGAGCTCGCGGGTTCGAGACCCGCCTGGGCAGCGAGACCTCATCTCTACAATAAATCAAAAAAAAAAAAATCAGCCGGGCGTGGTAGCGTGCGCCTGTAGTTCCAGCTACTTGGAAGGCTGAGGCGGAAGGATCGCCGGAGCCCAGCAGGTCGAGGCTGCGGTGGGCGGGAGCGGCCACTGCACTCCAGTCTGGGCAACAGAGTGAAACTCCAACTCAAAAAAAAAAAAAAAAATTGCCTCTTTCTAAAGTTTGGGCCTGGGCATCTCCTTTCACAGCTACTGTTGCCACATCTTTGACATAGAGTTGAATTAGGCAGCCTGAAGAGTTGTTGAGAGCTTAATTACTGCAACAAGTACTAAGTATTGCTTCAGTCATTAGTCTACTCGGAATAATCTATGGTATCAGTTACAAGATCTAAGAAATTTGGGAAGGTCATGGGAATTTGGAACTTAGAGAGCATTTTGCAACAAAAGCATTTTACAGTGATAGGGTTCTCAAGAGGAAAGTTAATGACATGTGAGACCTAAGAGAATGATTTGTTCTACTTAGATTCTTAGGATTATCAGCAACTGACTACATAATTGTGGGGTCCAGTCTGAAATGAAATGACAGGGAATCTTATTATTAATAATTTCAAAAGGGAGACACTAGAAGATTAAGCCAAGTATGAGACACCCTCCTATACCCAGGGCAGTGAGACTGGATGGATTGCTTGTCCATGAAGTTGGCACTTTCAACATTAAAAAATTAATTATTATGGATACACAATAAATTATTAATTAATTATGATATAATATATCAATTAATTAATTGTGGATATATGGTAAATATGTATAAATAGATGCTACATATTTGTAGGTCACATGGTATTTTTATACAAGTACACAGTGTGCAATAATTAAATCAAGTTAATAGGGGTACCTGCCACCTCAAGCATTTTTCATTTCTTTTTATTAGGAATATTCTAATTCCACTCTTTTAATTATTTGGAAATGAACAATACGTTTTCATTAACTATAGTTACCCTATTGTATTACTGAAGATTAGAACTTATTCCTTCTATATAACTGTACTTTTGTATTCATTAACTTCCCCTCTTTATCCTCCCTCCCCACTACCCTTCCCAGACTCTGGCAACCATCATTCTATTCTCTATCTTCATGAGTTTATTTTTTTTTAAATTCCCACATATGAATGAGAATAAGCAATATGTGTCTTTCTGTGCCTGGCCTATTTCACTTTGCACAATGTTCTCCAGTCAGTTCCATTCATGTTGTTGCAAATAATAAGATTCCCTTCTTTATTAATAGCTCAATAATACATCATTGTGGAGTATGTATCACATTTTCCTCATCCATTCCTCCTTTAATGGACACATATGTTGATTCCATATCGTGGCTATTGTGAATAGTGCGGCAATGAACATGAGAGTGTAGACATTGCTTCAAAATAGTGATTTCCTTTCTTTTGGACATATACTCAGTAGTAGGATTCCTGGATCATATGGTAATTATACTTTTAAACTTTTGAGGAAGCTCCATACTGTTACTCATTGTGGTTGTATACAAGGGTTCTCCTATCTCCACATCCTTGCCAGTATTCCTTATTATCTTTTTGTTAAAAGCCATTTATTCTGGGTGATACGGTATTACGTCATAGCCTTGATTTGCATTCCTCTGATGATTTGTGATGTTGAACATTTTTTTATACACCTCTTGGTCATTTATATATATCTTTAAATAAATTTCTATTCATATCTTTTGCTCATTTTAATCAATTTATTATTTTTTCCTATTGAGTTGTTTGAGTTTATCAGAAACATTTTGAAAGTTTAGGTTTTATTTTTTCTGAAAACTCTTACCAATTTGTAACTTTTTAAAAATATCATGTCATCCTCTCTCTCTCTCTCTCTCTCTCTCTCTTTCTTTCTCTCTCTCATTAGAAGTATTATTCCTTAAAAATGATATTATTTTGTGATTGTTTTCATATAGAGTTGAAGGAGAGAAACCACAACATAGGTTACTAGCTTCTTTTATTCTTTAAACATAGAGATAATCTTCCTAGCAAAAGAAATTAGGAAGACACAAAAAAGAAATCACCAACTGAAGGATCCTGGAAAGAAGAGTATGATCTAAATTCCACAGGTCATAGAAGACTCCAAGATGAATTAAAGTTAGATTAGATTCTGTTCCAAATGCTGTGTTCAATGAGTCCCTGATCCAATGCCAAGTCTGTTACTGGAGGAAAAATGCTTAACTATAAGTTTTAAGTTGGAGTTTGAAAGACACTTCCAATATGGTCGCTCATTTCTAGTGTAATTGGCACACATGTTGGGATTTTTGAGAACTTTTTATCAATGGCCTTAGTACAAAATTCAACATGACATTTTGGAACCATTTCACTTTGGGTATTGGCAAGAATTTTTCCTTAACAAAAAGTATCTTCAAAATACTATAAAGCATTTGCTATAACAAGAATAGATTTTAACACAAAAACAAAACAATAAAATCAAAATCTTGAAGCAGAGGAAAAATTATTTGCTGTGTTTACTATAATTTGACTTCATGTACAAAGTAGGAAAAAGATGTTTTGTAGTAGACTTTCAGTTAAATTCTCGTCTGAAAGAAGCAGAGTTTGGAAAAGAACCAGTTGCCTAATATTACCTGATCTGAATGAAGGCAACACGTACTTTGAAATACTTAAGTAACAGTTAGCTAAATATGAACACTCCAGTTGTATCTCTGGCAGCATCCCCATCAGCTCAGTCTGCAATGTAATTGTGGGCTTGTTTATGTAGATTTTATGTTTTTCTTGAGTTTTATTCAGAGTATAATATAAATTTTCTGTTATAGTCCTTTTTGAAAATAGATATTTTCTTTTTCTTTTGAGCCTTAGAGTCTATGTTTCTTACTGTAGTAATTGTTAGCTTCAGGGAAAGGCAATATTCTGAAAGATAGAATTAGACTTGCAAACCTGCTGGTGATATTACAACTCTGAAGAATTGTTCTGATATTGTATTTTAAAAGCTGTACTTTAAAAAGCTTAAAGAAATATTCAAAGAATTTGTTTAAAGAAAGCCTAGTGCTATTTTGTTGTTTTCCTTTTTATTTTCTATCTTTTAAAAAATTTAATAGGCAATGGATCATTGTGGAAAATATTTCCAGATTATTAAATAATATTAGTTGCAAGGTTATATGTTGTGCTAATGACTTTACATAAATATTCTCTAGAAAATTACTTGTGACAATACTACAGTGTAGATAAAGTGCTTTCTAATGAAAAAGGTCAATGCTGCAAGCACTTGCAATCCAGTTTCATTAACTCTGGTATTATAAACCATACTATCAATATTGCCAGCTCAATTGCCATGGTATAATGTTTTAAAGTCTCTAAATGCTTTTAGATACCCTGCCATGATTATTTCAGTAAATATTACTGTGAGGTGGGTGAAACAGATTTGGCAACCTCATGTAATTCATGAAGACACAAATTTAGAGGGATTTAGAAATGTTGCAAGAATAGCATATCAATTTTTTTCTTCTAATAATCTAGAATCTATAAATTTGGCCTGCATTATTTTCTGCTTTTTTTAAAATAGAAAATTTCATTTGAAATATAGATAGTACCACCTTAATATCATACTTATAGATTATACTAATGCATAATACTAAGTTGTTGAAATTTGCTGCGTCTTATGAGGTGAACACTCAATTTTTTTCATTTAAGAATTAAGTAAAATTTGATATTTGAAAAGTTGAAAATTAAATAAATTATCCATTTCAATAGCAGTATGAAAGAGCAGGATGTTTATTAATTAATAATACAATATATTCAATTAAATAGCGTGCTTTCCAGCGATATCCTTTTAAATTATCATCAAGTAGCATAGCTTTTTATATTTAGTGTAATGAAAATTTAGTGTAAAAAAAGGGTAAAATAATTTTATAGAGAATGTGTTGCTATCTTAGGATATCTTAGTGTTCTCATGTATATCCTATATTACATTATAGTTTTAACTTGAATATCTCTCCTCACATTTTTGTTCAAGGAACCACATAGTTTCATTTAGAATAAATAACCACTAGATGGCAATATTCTTCCTTTTGAGGATTGCCTATAGCCTGTACACCTAATTTTGAAATGGATTGTGTGCCTAATTTTGAAATGGATTAAATGCCTTATAGTCAAAGTAAATATCCTATAAATTAACTTTTTGCAACTTTTCCTTAGCTTCTTATCTTAAAAAATATAGCAATAAAGTTTAATTCAACACATCAAACACAAAACACAGAAAACAGTCATAACTTTTGTATAACATATATAAATGTGGCATTTTACTTGAACTGTTCTCTATGTGTGTTGTTTTTAAAGTTTTACTACAATTTGATCATATCACACATTTTTTTGTAAATTGCTTTATTCAATGAATGCTGCACTCACTCAAGACATTCAACAAATAAAAATACACTCACTCTTCCTCCTCTATATGGTTTACCTTGTAAAATGCCACCAAGGTAAAGCTCATAGGCAGTATTCCTGCTCTCTAAACATTCCTTTAGTATTGGAAATGAAGACTAAAGAAAAAAAAATCTCTTGTGGCTGCATGGAAAAGGCTTTTGAACTTTCTGTGCAGAGATCTTTACCCTTAAACTATTCAGACTTCCCCTCTTTCTTTTTTGCTGGCAAGAGATGGGCAGCAAAGGACTCAATGTGCATACTTCAGTAACAAATTCTGCAAGGCAAATGTCAGTGGATGACTCCTTGGACCACGTATCAAGCTCAAGAAGTGTTTGACTCCAGTATGAGGTGGGACCCAAGTAATTGGAATTTATTTATTTAAAAATGTGTATTAATTCTTATATTCATACTTCAGTCACTTCAAAGTACTCTCTGTTTGATGCAAGGCACCCGTTGAGATGGAATCTACAAAAATAGATACTAGGTTCAGCAAAGTGGCAAGATACAGAATAAACATACAAAATTCAACTGAATCTCTATCTATTAACAATGAATAATTGGACATTAAAATTATAAAAATAATATATTTGATAGTAATATTAATACATTATGAAATATTTAGGAGTAAATATGACAGAAGATGTAAAAGATTCATAAACTGAAAACAGCATACCATTTTGAGAGAAATTAAAAGACCCAAATATGGGGAAATATATCATGTTCATAGATAGAGAAACTCACTATTATTAAACTGTTATTTCTTCTCCAGTTGATCTGTAGTATTAGCATATCCCCTAAGAAAAAATCTGCATGCTTTTTTGGATACTTTTAGCTGCACATAAAAATTTTATTTATTTCTTTAAAAAAATACATGTTATTTGCTATTTCTTTTTGCTTCTTTATTACATTAATTAGCATTTAAAATAAAAAAAATTGCAAAACACTAGTAAGAGGAAACATCTTGATCGTGTTCCTGATCTTAAAGAGAACATATTAGGTTTTTTTGATAGTATAATTTAGCTGTAAACTTTTCATAGATACCCTTTACTGAATTTGCTCTAAGATAGACTTTGGAATTAACATAAATACTCACGTTCTTTTTCCTGGTTTGAGCATGCTAAATCTATGATACTTTTACTTTTAACCAACTTGTATGCTTATTTTTAAAGTGCATTTCTTATAAGCAACTTAAGGGCCTTGTTTTTAGTATGATCTGATAATCTGTGCATTTTGATTGTGAATCTGAAGACCACATTCCTTTAATGTAATCATCTATGAAGCTAGGTGTCAGACTGCTATTGTGCTGTGTGTTTTCTAATTATTCCATCTTCTCTTTGTTCCAATTTTCTTTATATTTTTTATTAGTTTAATAGAACAATTTTTATAAGCTAATTTTCTTTTCTTTCTTGATTTACTACAATTTATCATTGTCTTATTATTTTAGTGATTGCTTTAAGAATTTCAATATATTACTTTGACTACCTTTAAATGATGCACCACTTTACACTTAATATAAAAACCTTATAATATAAAAACCTACAACTTCAGTTCTCCTCTTTAGGTTTTAATACTATTCATTTCACACATTCATCTTACATATAAAGCAAAAGCTTCAGAGTATAGTCTTCCTTTTTGTTTCAATCATCAATTGTCTCTCAAATCTGCTGGATATGAATAATTTTTTAAACAGTATGTTTTATCAATATATTTATCATTTCTAGTGATCTTTATTCTATGTATAGATAGTCCCAACTAGTGTCGTTTTACTTGTATCTGAAGTTATTTTACTAATATTTCTTGTGGCACACCTCTGCTGTTAATGAATTATTTCAATCATTCTATGTCTGAAAAAATTACTTTTTCTAAGTTTAAAAAATATTTTTAAGCCAGGCTCGGTGGCTCAGCCTGTAATCCCACGCTTTGGGAGGCTGAGGTGAGTGGATTGCCTGAGCCTGTGGGTTGGAGACCTGCCTGAGCAACTTGGCAAGACCTCATCTCTACAATAAAAATCAAAAATTAGCCGGGCGTGGTAGCGCACACCTGTAGTTCCAGCTACTTGGAAGACTGAGGCGGAAGGATCGCCGGAGCCCAGCAGATCAAGGCTGCAGTGGCCGGGAGCGGCCACTGCACTCCAGTCTGGGAGACGGAGTGAGACTCCGCTCAAAATATGTATATTTAGTGTATAGAGAATTCTAATGAACAGTTTTTAAAATTTCTTACAGTACTGTAAAACTGTTGCTTCACTGTTTTCTCGTTTGCATTGTTGTCAGTAAGAAATGGCTCATCTTCCTTATTTTTATTCCTCTCTATGTAGTTTTTCTGGATGCTTTATTTAATTAATTATTGTTTTGAGAATTTGACTATAGCGTGCATTGTGGGCAGAGTTTATGATAGCGACTGGACTGGTCGGACTGTAAGAGTCTTCACAAAAGCAAGTGTCCGTAAAGACTCTCTGCATGAGTAAGCATGCACTGGTGAGAGAGTGAAAGTCCATCTGAGAGAAGACTCCAGTGCATGCACCCGGGATCTTCCTCTGAGGGTGACTGTAAGCCCCCACTGCCCTGAGAGTGGAGTGCGGGCATGCAAGATCATCTGCTGTTCATGGGACTCTCCTGAGACAAGCCTGCCAGATCCAGCTGATTCTTGTCTGGCAGCTGGCCCACACCATCACCTGTTATAGTGGATCAACTGGAACCCAGGATCTCATCAGAGGAGAGAGAGGATCAGGGAGATCAGGAGAGGAGACCAATGACGGGTGAGGAGATGCTGACTGCAGCCATTTTCTCTATCCCAGGACCAGGCAGAGACCTGCATTGTTCAACCCAGCTCTGTCCACCTCTGCCCAGCCTCCAAATTGGGACCTAAGGTACCATTATCAAACTGTTAGAGACAGAAGCACCTCCTCCATGCTGGATCAGACACAGATCAGAACTGACAGACTTGATAGGCGCAAACCAGGTGAGTCCAGACTGATCCACACTCCTCTCACAGTAGGACGGGGAATCTGACCCAAGCTGTGAGCACATCAACCTGCGCTGAGAGCAACCCTGTTAGCCTGCACAGAGAGCTAGAGATCAGAGCTGAAAGGACGTCAGAATTACAGGAATGACCTCAGAGTGAGTTTGGTTTCTTGTTTTTATTTATTTTTATTTTTTGTCTGTTTGTTTTACTCATTTTTATTGACTTTTTCTTTTAGTTTTTTTTCTCATTCTGTTTTTGATAATTTTTTGTACTTGCTTTGTTTCTGTTATTTTACTGATTTTTTTTCCTATTCTTTAGACTCCCTGTTGTGTATGGGAAGAGTACATCAGTAGGGAGGTTTTTGTTGGATTGTGTGTTTGTATGATTATCTGTATGTTTTAGTTTATTTCAGTCTTTTCTATCTTTGTTTTTTCTTTCATTTGATAGTTGGTAGTTCTGTCTGTTTTTCCTCTTACTCTTCTCTCACTCCACCTTCCTCTCACCCTCCTCCCGCCCCTTCCTTTTTCCATTCTTTTCTTTTTCCTTACCTCATTCCGCTTCCAGGGAGCAAGCCAATACTTCCACTGCATGGACAGATTGTAAGCAGTGGGAAGTGGGTTCCAGGATGCCCATGCTCCTGTCAGTGGATACTGGGATTTACAGATAGATTTTGAATCACAGTTTCCCCCTGAATTACATCTCCAAACTGCAAAAAGTACAACCCTCAACCCACAGTCCAACTTCAGAATTGAACAAAGCCAGAGCATCCACATAAGAAAAATAGGAGACTGAGCAAACAGAGGTAAAAGCAGCCCCACCATCACTGAACAACAGAATTAAAGAGCGAAAAAAATTGGGGGGAGGAAAATCTACACAAATGAGGGAAAACAAAAAGAATTATATGGGTCTCACACAGACCCCTGGGAGATCAGAAACTGATAAAATACTTTCGAATGCAAACAATGAAGAACCAGCAGAATGACTGGTCTCAAATTACAAACCCAGATATCAAGAAATTAATAGAAGAGATAAATAGAATTGAAGACAGCCAAAAGAAAATATGAAAGAGTTGATAACTGAGATAATAACAGCAGTAACAAACACTGTGAATGAAATAAATAACAAACTAATAAGCGTGGAAAGCAGAACTAGCCAAGTAGAAGAAAGAATCTCAGAGCTTGAGGACCAAAATATAAAACTACCCAAACCGTCAAAAACAAAAAAAAGAAGCTTAAAAAGACAGAAGAGAACCTTGAAGAAGCAAGCAATTATTTCAAGAGCCCAAACCTAAGAGTAATTGGACTTCCTGAGGCAGGAAGACAGACAGAGATCACCGTGGAACAAACATTCCATGAAATAATTCAAGAAAATTTCCCTCATCTCATCAGTGATGCGACCATTCAAACACAAGAGATTCAGAGAACCCCAGAAAGACAACATGAGAAAACCAACTTCTAGACACATAAAATTTGCCTAAACAAAGTAGTTAGAAAAGAAGCAATCCTAAAGACAGCAAGAGAAAAAGGTCACACTACCTATGGGAAATAACAAAGTAGAATAGCAGCAGATCTATCTACAGAAACACTTCAGGTTAGGAGAGTTTGGAGCCCAAACTTCAAAGTTCTCAAAGATAAGCAATTTCAACCAAGAATAATCTACACAGCTAAACTAAGCTTCATCAGTGAGGGATAATTAAAATCTTTCCCAGATAATCAATCTCTAAGAACTTACATTGCCTCTAGACCAGCTCTACAAGAAAACTTAAGAAAGTATTAAACACAGAAAAAAGGGACAAAGGAACAACAACATTCTTTACCAGAGTACAGGAAAAAGATTGAAAACGCACATGAATCAACCCCAAAATTAAAGAATGACAGCAAACAAACAGGAACAACAAAAACTCTATAACAACCCCAAGACAGGGATAAACACTCACATTTCAATAATTAGCCCAAATGTGAATGGACTAAATGCACCACTGAAAAGATATAGAATGGCAAAATGGATAAAATATCATGAGGCAATAATATATTGTCTCCAAGACATACATCTTACCAGAAAGGACACTCAAAGACTTGAAGTAAGAGGATGGGAAGCAAAATTTCATGCAAACGGAACACAAAAGAAAGCAGGAGCTGTGATCTTAATATCAGACATATGCCCATTAAGTTCTCAAAAATTATGTAAGATACAGAAGGTCACTATATAATGATAAAAGGTTCAATTCATCAATAAGAAATATCCATCCTAAACATATATATACCCAAACATAGGAGCACCAACTTTCATAAAGCAGCTTCTAGGTAAACTTAAAAAAAAATGACTCTAACACTATCATACATGGGAACTTTAATACCCCACTCACAACACTAGACAGATCATTGAGACAAAAAATTCTGGATATTCGGAGCCTCAATGTTACTCTTGACCAAATGGACTTAATTGATACCTACAGAACACTTCACTCAACGACCACAGAATATACATTCTACTCATCACCGTGTGGAATGTACTGTAAGATTGACCACATCCTTGGCAATAAGTCAAGCATAAACAAATTTCATAAGATTGAAATTTAGCCATGCACCTTATCAGACCACAGTGGGAAAAAAAATATCAACACCAATAAAGTTCCCCCCAAACCCACAAGGACATGGACACTAAACAGCATGATGCTAAGCAACTTCTGGGTCAACATGGAAATCAAAACAGAGGTTAAAAGACACCTGGAAACAAATGAAAATGAAGAGACATCTTTTCAAAACCCTCTTGCATGCCATAAAGCAGCAGTAAGAAGGAAATTCATATCTCTGCAAACACACATGAAGAAAATGGAAAGATCAAAAGTTAACAGCCTAACAAGCCACCTAAGGAAGCAGGAAAAGCAAGACAACCAAAACTCTAACTTCAGCAGAAGAATCCAGATCACCAAAATAAAAGCCCAAAACCAAGACAAAGAAGACAAAAAGATAATACAAAAAAAATTAATGAAAAACAAAGCTGGTTCTTTGAAAGGATACATAAAATTGATGGTCCCCTAGCTTGACTGACCAAGAAAGAGAGAGAAAAGTCCATATAAACTCAATGAGAAACATAAAAGATGAAGTCACAACTGACCCTGAAGAAATACAAAAGATTATCAGAGACTACTATGTACACCTATATGGAAACAAACTTGAAAACCTAAAGGAAATGGAGAACTTTCTAATATCACACAACATACCCAAGTTGAAACAAGAAGAAATTGAGACCCTAATTTGACCAATGACAACCCAGGAAATTTACTATGTCATAAGAAAACTACCTACCAAAAAAAAAAGCCCCGGACCAGATGGCTTTCCTGCAGAATTCTACAAAACATACAAGGAGAAACTGATACCAATCCTACTGAAAGTATTCCAGGCAATTGAGAAAGATGGAACCCTCCCCAAATCAATTACTGAAGCTCACATCACATTGATACCCAAGCCAGGTAAAGATCCAACAAAGAATGAGAAAAACAGGGCAATAACCTTGATAAACATAGATGCTAAAATTCTCAACAAGATCCTCACTAACTGGATTCAACAACACATCTCAAAAATCATCCACCACAACCAAGTATACTTCATCCCTGCCATGCAAGTCTGGTTCAACAGTCGTAAAAGCATAAACATAATTAAATACATCAACAGATGCAAAAACAAAACCACATGACTTTATCATTAGATGCAAAAAAGCTTTTGATAAAATCGATCACTGCATCTTGATAAAAATCATCAAACATCTAGGCATAGATGCAACATACCACAAAATAGTAAGAGCCATCTACAAGAAACCCACATCCAGCACACTGCTAAACTGACAGAAATTGGAACCATTTACCCTGAAAACTGGAACAAGACAAAAATGCCCACTCTCACCCCTTTTGTTCAACATAGCTTTGGAAATTCTAGCTAGAGCAATCAGAGAAGAGAAGGCAATCAGGGGTATCCAAACAAGAAAAGAGAAAATCAAGTGATCCCTCTTTGCAGACGACATGATTATATACCTTGAAAACCCAAGAGAATCTATCAAAAACCTCCTTGCTCTGATAAAGAACTTTGGCAGTCTCAGGGTCTAAATAAATGTGCAAATGACAATCATATTTCTATACACCGAAAATTAACAAACAGAAACCCAAATAAAAAGCACAATTCCATTCAAAATAGCCACACACACACACACACACACACACACACACACACACACACACACACACAATGAAGTACCTTGGCATCTTCCTGACCAGAGACACGAAAGACTTTTACAATGAAAACTGTGAAACACAACTCAAAGAAATCAAAGATGACACAAACAAGTGGAAAAATATTCCATGCTCATAGTTTGGAAGAGCATTGTTAAGCATTGTTAAGATGTCCATTCTACCTAAGGCAATCCACAGATTTAACACAATACCCATCAAATTACCAGCAACATTCTTCTCAGACCTAGAAACAATAATATGGGAATTCATATGGAAACATAAACAACCATGAATAGCCAAAACAATCCTCAGGAAAAAAAAAGCAAGAGATATCACACTCCCAGACTTTAAACTTTATTTTAAAGCTACAATATCCAAAACAGTATGGTGTTTGTACTAGAACAGGCATCTAATCCAAAGGAATAGAATTGAGATTCCAGAAGCAAAACCTAAATTTCTCAACTAACTCATATTCGACAAAGCCTCCACCACCAACCACTGGGAAGATGAAAACTTATTCAGTAAATGGTGCTGGGAAAACTGGCTGACCACATACAGTAGATTGAAACAGGACTCCTACCTATCCCCATATACAAAAATCAACTGTAAATGGATCAGAAACCCAAACATAAAACTTCAAAGTATAAGAATCTTAGAAACCACAGGAAAAACTCTTATGGAAATTGGAACTGGCAACCAATTCCTGATCAAAACTCCAAGTGCCCATGCCATAAGAGATAAGATAGACAAGTGGGACATCATCAAACTGACAAGCTTCTGCAAAGCCAAAGAAACCATCAAGAGAGCAGGGAGACAGCCCACAGACTGGGAAAAAGTATTTGCCAACTCCATGTCTGACAAAGGCCTAACATCTAGGATCTACAAGGAACATAAACATGCCAAAAAGAAAAAAAAATAAACAGCCCCATTACAAAGTGAGCAAAAGATATGAATAGACACTTCTCAAAAGAAGATGTATGAGCAGCCAAGAGATACATGAAAAAATGGTCAGCCTCACTAGTCACCAAAGAAATGCAAATTAAAACTACACCGAGATACCACCTAACTCCAGTCAGAATGGCCATGATCAATAACTAAAAAAATAACAGATGCTGGAGAGGATGTGGTGAAAAGGGAACACTTCTACACTGTTGGTTTTGGGAGTGCAAACTAGTATAGCCTCTGTGGAAATCAATGTGGTGATTCCAAAAAGTTCTTAAAATCGACCTTCCATATGACCCAGAATATACCCAGAAGAACTCAAATCACTCTATAAAAAAAGATACCTGCACACGTATGTTTACTGCATTGTTCACAATAGCAAGAACATGGAACCAATTGTGCTGCCCATCAAAAGAGGGCTGGATAAAAAAAATGATACATGTACATGATGTTATATTACACAGTCATAAAGAACAAAATCCTGAACTTTGCAGCAACCTGCATGGACTTAGAGTCTATAATACTGAGTTATCTTTCACAGAAACAAAGAACTGAGTATCACATGTTCTCACTCATAAGTGGACCTTGAACAACTATCATAATACTGTAAGAAAAGGGTTCACAGTAGTGGTAAATTGCGGGTGGGGGGTGGGGGGTGGGGAGCTGGAATTGACAGTAGTGGGAATCCGCCTGGGGAGGGAGAGGCATGTCTCATCAACAAGGGTACCTGCACTGTGAATATTTGTATACCTCACCCTGAATTGTACCCCACAATTTTAAAATAAAAAATTTTTAAAAATTTTCATTGTGGATCCGGATTAAAGATGGCGATGGCATAGGTGGACTTGTGAGATTCTTGAAACGTGAGTTCCCAAAAAGACTCTTACTTTTCCTCCCCCATCCCACAGCCCATCACCAGCCGTGCTGGTCCGAGGTCCGGAGATCTTTGGTCCCACGCAGGGCCGGATATTGCAGCCCCCTGCTGCTGTTGTTCTACCATGTGCTTGGGAGTCTCGGGTCTCAGCTTAGCTCTGCCCCTAGCTACATCGTCTCTCGCCCAGCACCCAGCACCAAGCTGCCAGTCACTGAGGGAGGCTCTGGGCACCCACGTCTCAGAGACACCAGTCACATTCCTGGCTGAAGTGCCCTCTGGGGGCCCAGGGTCACTCTCACCACTCACCGCCTGCCCTTTGGAGCTTTGGAGCTCTGGAGTTCTGGGCCCATGATCTGGCTGTGGCACTCTGGCTGTGGCACTCAGTGTGTGACCCCAAGTTTGGGGACCCAGACAACCGGAGAGAAACAGATCTGCAAAAACTGCCTTGGCCATTCTCCAGGCAGAGACTTCCATTGCCCTGCCCACAAATCAACAAACCCCACCTCAGTTCCTAAGGTAACATCTAAACAGGATACAAAGCCCCACCCTTACACTGAATCAGACAAAAGCAACCCCCAGGCAGTAGACTAAACAAACAAACAAACCCAAACTGTGAGTGAATCTAGCTGCCTGCAATGAAAAACAAAGGGGAGAGGCTGGAGATCAGAGCTAAAGTGACTTTAGTCTGATCTCTTATTTTGACTTATGATTTTATCATTTTGACTATTTATTCTGATCACTTTTGTTATTGCCTTCTGACTTACACTGTTTCATGATTTTACTGGTCTGTCTCTGTGTAGTTATCAGTATTCTTCAGGGAATCTTTCTTACGTGTCTTTTTTCACTTTTTTCCAGCCTTGTGTCTCTTTCTCACCTGATAGTTGGTATGTATGTCTGTTTTCCCTCTTGCTCTTCTCTCTTTCTAACTTCCTTTTGACCCTCTCTTCCTCCATTATTTTCCTCTTTTATACCCCCTTTTTAATCTAGGAACTACATACTGCTGTACAGATAGATTGTAAGGCAGAGGGAAATAGGTTCCAGTGTGCTCATACACCTGTTTGTGGATGCTAGAATCAGCATATACATTCTGAACCACAGCTTCCCCCTAAATTAAACCTCAAACTGAAAAAAGAACAGTCTGCAGCCCACACTTCAACCTCAAAAATGAACAATGCCAGAAGACCCTCATAAGGAAGAACACAATATTGCAAAAGTAAAGCAAAAGCAACCACACCTTCCCTCAAAAACAGAATTAAAGAAGGGGAGGAAAAGGAGGAGAGAGAGAAAAATCTACACAAATGAAGAAAAACCAGAAGAAGAGTATGGGTCTCTCCCAGACCCCTGGGAGGGCAGACACTGAGAAAAACTAACTTCGGAATGCAACAATGAAGAGCCCCAGAATGAAGGGTCTCAAACTACAAACGTTGATATCAAGACAATAATGAGAGATTAAAAAGAAGTGAGGAAACACAAGAAGAAACTAGGAAGGAGATGATATCTGAGATAACAGTAATAAAGAATACTGTGAATGAAATAAATAACAAACTGATAAGCATGGAAAGCAGAATTACCCAAGCAGAAGAATCTCAGAGCTTGAGGACCAAAATATAGAACTAACCCAAACTCTTAAAAACACAGAAAATAAGCTCAAAAAGACAGAACAAAACATTCAAGAGATGAGCGATTACTTAAAGAGAACAAACCTAAGAGTAATTTGCCTTCCCAAGGCAGAAAGAGAGACAGAGACCACACTGGAACAAACTTTCCATGAGATCATTCAAGAAAACTTCCCTTGTCTAATCAGTGATGCAAAAATTCAAACACAAGAGATTCAGAGAACCCCTGCAAGACAACAAATGAGAGAAACAACTCCTAAATAATAATAATTCACCTAAACAAAGTAGGCATAAAAGAAAAAATCCTAAAGGCAGCAAGAGAAAAAGGCCAGGTCACCTACCAAGGAAGACCAATCAGAATAGCAGCATATTTATCTATAGAAACCTTGCAGGCTATGAGAGCTTGGAGCCCTATCTTCAAAGTCCTAAAAGATAAACAATTTCAACCAAGAATAACCTACCTGCCAAGCTAAGCTTCATCAGAGAGGGAGAATTAAAATCTTTCCCAGATATCCAATCCCTAAGAATGTATGCTGCCACCAAACCACCTCTACATGAAACACTTAGGAAAGTACTAAACACAGAAGAAAAGGACAAAGGAACAAGGAAAAAGAATAAAATATACAAGAACCAACCCCAAAACCAAAGGAAAGACAAAAAAAAAAAAAACAAGTGGAAGAACAACAACTCTATAAGAACTCTATGAAAGGGACGAACTCTCACATTTCAATAATTAGCCTGAATGTGAATGGACTAAACCCACCACTGAAAAGACATAGAATGGCAAAATAGATAAAATATCACCAGGTAACAATATACTACCTTCAAGAGACCCATCTCACTAGAAAGGACATTCACAGACTCAAAGTAAAAGGACGGGAAACAAACTTTTAGGCTAATGGAACACAAAAGAAAGGAGGAGTCGCGATCCTAATTTCAAACAAAATACCATTTAAGTTATCAAAAATTTAAAAAGATACAGAGGGCCACTACATAATGATAAAAGGTTCACTCTGTCAACAAGAAATCTCTGTCCTAAACATATATGCACCCAACATAGGTACACTAACTTTCATAAAGCAACTTCTAGCAAAACTAAAGAAAGATATTGACTCTAACACCATCATAACTGGGGACTTTAATACCCCACTCACAACCCTAGACAGATCATCAGGACAAAAAATCAGCAAGGCGATCCGGAACCTCAATGTGACTCTGGACCAAATGGACTTAATTGATACCTACAGAACACTCCATCCAAAGACCACAGAATACACATTCTACTCATCACCACATGGAACGTATTCTAAGATCGACCACATAATTGGCCATAAATCAAACGTAAGCAAATTTAAAAGGAGCGAAATTCTACCATGCACCTTCTCAGACCACAGTGGAATAAAAATAAACATTGACACTAACAAAGCCCCCCCAAAATGCACAAAGACATGGACACTAAACAGCATGATGCTAAATAACTCCTGGATCAATGAAGAAATAAAAACAGGGATCAAAAGATACCTGGAAACAAATGAAAATGAAGAAACATCTTACCAAAATCTCTGGGATGCCTTAAAAGCTGTAGTAAGAGGGGAATTTATATCCCTACAAACACACATGAAGAAAATGGAAGGAACACAAACTAACAGCCTAACAAGCCACCTAAGGAAGCTGGAAAAGCAAGACCACAAAAAACTCTAATTTCAACAGAAGAATCCAGATCACCAAAATAAAACCCCAAATCCAGAACATAGAAGACAAAAACATAATACAAAAAATTAATGAAACAAAAAGCTGGTTCTCCGAAAGGATAAACAAGATCAATGGTCCGCTAGCTAGACTGACCAAGAAAAAAAGAGAAAAAACTCAAACACAATCAGAAACACAAAAGAAGAAGTCACATCTGACCCTGAAGAAATGCAAAAGATCATTAGAGACTACTATGTACACTTGTATGGAAACAAACTTGAAAACCTTAAGGAAATGGAGGACTTTCTGACATCACACAACCTACCTAGGTTGAAGCAAGAAGAAATTGAGACCCTAAATAGACCAATAACAATCAAGGAAATTGACTACATAATAAGAAAACTACATACAAAAAAAAGTCCTGGTCCTGATGGCTTTCCAGCAGAATTCTACAAGACATTTAAGGAGGAGCTGATACCAATCCCATTGAAGGTATTCCAGGCAACTTAAAAAGATGGAACTCTCCCCAAATCATTTTACAAAGCCAACATCACATTGATACCCAAGCCAGGTAAAGATCCAACAAAGAAAGAGAACTACAGGCCAATATCTTTGATGAACATAGATGCTAAAATTCTCAACAAGATCCTAGCAAACCGGATTCAACAATACATCTCGAAAATCATCCATCATAACCACGTAGGCTTCATTCCTAAGATGCAAGGCTGGTTCATCATTTGTAAAACCATAAATGTAATTAAATACATCAACAGATGTTCAAAACAAAAACCACATGATTATATCATTAGATGCAGAAAAAGCTTTTGATAAAATTCAGCACCACTTCTTGATAAAAACCCTCGAACATCTAGGCATATAACTCAAAATAGTAAAAGCCATCTACGAGAAACTCACAGCCAGCATACTCCTAAACAGACAAAAATTGGAACCATCTCCCCTGAAAACTGGAACAAGACAAGGATGCCCACTCTCACCCCTCCTGTTCAACATAGTATTGGAAGTCCTGGCTCGAGCAATCAGAGAAGAGAAGGCAATCAGGGATATCCAAATAGGAAAAGAGGAAGTCAAATTATCTCTATTTGCAGATGACATGATTGTGTACTGTGAAAACCCAAGAGAATCTGTCAAAAGCCTCCTTACACTGATAAAGGCCTTTGGCAAAGTCTCAGGATACAAAATAAATGTGCTAAAGACAATGACATTTCTTTACACCAATAATAAACAAACAGAAACCCAAATAAAAAAAAACACAATTCCATTCACAATAGCCACAAAAAAATGAAATAACTTGGCATCATCCTAACCAGAGATGTGAAAGACCTTTACAGTGAAAACTACAAAACACTGCTCAAAGAAATCAAAGATGACACAAATAAGTGGAGACATATCCCATGCTCATGAATTGGAAGAATCAACATTGTGAAGATGTTCATCTTACCTAAGGCAATCTACAAATTCAATGCAATACCCATCAAATTACCAGCAACATTCTTCTCAGACCTAGAAAAAACAACACAGGAATTCATATGGAAACACAAATGTCTGAGAATAGCCAGAACAATTCTCAGCAAAAAAAACCAAAAACAAAGCAGGTGGTATCACATTACCAGACTCCAAACTCTACTATAAAGCTACAATCATCAAAACAGCTTGGTATTGGTATAGGAATAGGCATATAGATCAATGGAATAGAATTGAGATTCCAGAAGCAAAACCTCAATTTCTCAACCAACTCATCTTCGACAAAGCCTCCACCACCTACCACTGGGGAAAGGAGAACCTATTCAGTAAATGGTGCTGGGAAAACTGGCTGACCACATGCAGAAGATTGAAATCGGACCCCTACCTATCCCCATGCACAAAGGTTGACTCCAAATGAATCAGAGACTTAAATGTAAAACCTCAAACCATAAGAACCTTAGAAAATGAAGGGCATTCCATCATGGAAATCGGAACTGGACTCCAATCCCTGAACAAAACCCAAAACCCACAGGCCATAAGAGAGAGGATAGACTAGTGGGACCTTATTAAACTGACAAGCTTCTGGAAAGACAAAGAAACCATCAAGAGAGCAGGGAGACAGCCTACAGACTGGGAAAAAGTATTTGCCAACACCAGGTCAGACAAAGGCTTAACATCTTTGATATACAAGGAACTTAAACGTGCTGAAAAGAAAAAAATAAACAACCCCATTATAAAATGGGCAAAAGACATGAGCAGACACCTCACAAAGGAAGACATCCAAGCAGCCAACAGACATATGAAGAAATGTTCAACCTCACTAATCATCAGGGAGATGCAAATCAAAACCACACTGAGACCCCACCTAACTCCAGTTAGAATGGCAATTATCAACAACTCAAAGAATAACAGCTGCTGGAGAGGATGTGGCAAAAAGGGAACACTTCTACACTGTTGGTGGGAGTGTAAACTAGTGCAACCTCTGTGGAAAGCAGTGTGGCGATTCCTAAAAGCTTTAAATATCAACCTCCCATATGACCGCGCAATCCCTCTATTGGGAATATATCTGGAAGAACACAAATCACTCTATAAAAAACACACCTGCAAACGTATGTTTATCGCAGCATTATTCACAATAGCAAGAACCTGGAAACAACCATGCTGCCCATCAAAAGAGGATTGGATTAAAAAATGTGATACATATACACGATGGAATACTACACATCCATAAAAAAGCAAAATCATGAATTTCACAGAAACCTGAATGGAACTAAAGTCTATAATACTGAGTGACCTCTCACAGAAACAAAGATCTGAGTATCACATGTTCTCACTCATATAATGGACCTTCAACATCCAACCTAATACTATAAGAAAATGACTGACAGTAGTGGGAAACTATGGGGCGGATGGGATTAATGAGCAAATATCTGTCTGGTGATGGGGAAGCACATCTTATCAATAGGGTGCCTGAATGAAATGCATCTGTATACCTAACTCTTAACTGTACCCCACAACATCATAATAAAAAATACTGATTATAAAAAAAAGAAAAAGAAAAAGAAAATAAAGCCAGTCTAGAAATGGTGCAGTGGCTCATGCTTACAATCCCAGCACTTTGGGAGGCAGAGGAAAGAGGACTGGCTAAACCCAGGGTTAGAGACCAGCCTGGGAGGCAAGGCAAGACCTCACCACTACAATAAGTCAGAAAAATTAGCCGGTGTGGTGGCCCATATCTTTGTTTCCAGAAACTTGTCATACTGAAGCAGGATATTTCCTGAGCCTAGTGAGTTGAAGCTGTGGTAGTTGTGATTGTGCCACTGCACTCCAACTTGAGTGACAACGTGAGACACTGACTCCCAACCCTTGGCTAAAAGAAGATCACAGTCAGGAAGAAGAGTTTTTTGTTTTGTCTTGCTCTGAGTTGAAAAGTCACACTGTCACCCAGGCTGGAGTGCCATGACTCATTCACAACCAAGCCAGCATCAATCTGCTGATCCTTCCACCTCAGCCTTCCAAGTAGCTGAAACTATAGGCCTGCACTACCATTCCAGGCTAATTTTTGGTTTATTGTAGAGACAAGGTCTCACCAAGTTGCCCAGGCTGGTCTTGAACCTGTAGACTCAGCCAATCCACTCGCCTCGGCCCCCAAAGTTCTGGGACTACAGGTGGAGCCAAGAAGAGATTTTAAAGAGCTCTATTGTCATAAGTTGACTTAATTGAAACTGACATTTAGGCTACATATGTATTGCTTTAAGGTCTCTATTTTCCCCTGTAAAACCTCTACAGTCGACTGAATTGTTTCTCCCTTTCCTTCTGTCCGTTGCTCCTTCTCTTACTGCCCTCAATGCCTCATGAAGAGACCTAAGAAAAAAATTGTCTAACATCATGGGATACCTTACCAAAACAGAGAGGGTGTCACAGACTCCTCCTTTGAAAGGAACATTTGTTTTTCCTCACAGAAAACCAAGAATTGGAACTGGACACATTCCTCTCAGGTCTCTACTCTCTTTTGTACTGCTATGACTTCATCTCTTTGGCTTTAGGAGGGTTCCAGAGAGTACTTTGCACTTTGAGAGGATTTGACCTTGGTGAATAATGACTAAGATTTCTATGACATCTGCTACAGTGTTGCAGATGATTGACATTACATCTGCTAGTGTTGCAGATGATTGACAACAGTTGTTTGCAGGAAATGGTTACTAGCACAAGGGACTTCGATTCACATAACTGTGCTTAGGTCTAAGTTCAGTGACTATGAAATGTAAATATTATTTGTTTACATGCATACTCATTTTAATATCAAACGAATGTCAAATCTGTGACATTAATAGTCTAGTATTTGTAGCTTCATATCTGTCTCCCAATGCATTACGGGACTCTGTGGAATTCAATTACATATACATGATGGAATATCACACAGCCATGAAAAAGGACAAAATTATAACTTCGCAGCAACTTGTATGGATTTAGAGTCTGTAATACTCAGTGATCTATCACAGAAACAAAAAACTGAGTACCACACGTTATCTCATAAGCAGATCCTGAGCAATTATCATAATACTATAATAAAGGGATTAACCATAGTGGGAAACTTCCAGGGGAGGTAGCAGCGAGGCACACTTCAATAATAAGGGTACCTCTCTCAAAGCAGGTGACGTGGGGACCAAAGTGAAGCCCAATTTTGCCTGTCCAATGACCATTTGTATACCTAATCCTGAATTGTACCCTACATTTTAAAATAAAAAATGCTTTAAAAAAGAGAAGCAAGCTGGTGAAAGAAAAAAGAAATCCCAACTGTAGTCTAGAAGACTGTACATACCATAAAGGGTGAAATCTAACTAACACCATCATCACCAGGGAAACAAGGAAAATGTAAATAATGGCTAAGTTCATGAGTGGATTTTAGGTAACCATACCATTTTCTTTCTTCTGGGTAATATAGTTTTGTTTTGTTTTGTTTTTTGAGTTGGAGTCTCACTCTGTCACCCAGACTGCAGTACAGTGACCACTCTCGGCCACCGCAGCCTCGCTTGCCGGGCTCCGGCGATCCTTCCGCCTCAGCCTTCTGAGTAGCCGGAATTACAGGCATGTGCTACCACGCCCAGCTGATTTTTTTAATTTATTTATTGTAGAGATGAGGTTTCGCTGCCCAGGCGGATCTTGAGCCCGCGGGCTCAGGCAATCCACTCACCTCAGCCTCCCAAAGTTGCGGGATTACAGGCTGAGCCACCGAGCCCATCTGGTAATATAGTTTAATACTTTAAAAATTGTGTTTAGAAGAATGTTGCTGAGATGCCAGTCCTCTTGGGTGTTAACACAATCTGAGGCTGATGAACACAATACTAGTATTCAATTTAGGAATTCTTTATTGGACTAATTTTAAGTAGTGCATGACAATAAAAAATGTGAATCATAAGTTTTGAATGCACTATGTTGAGATGTCTGTAAGTTGACTACATGCCAAGGACCAGAATTCAAATAAACAAAAGGTACAATATTGAGCCAATGAACAATTCCATGAAAAAGTGTGAGGAAGACAAAGAAAACATTAAAAAATATCACACGTGTACAGACTGAACATTTCTCCTTTAGGCCCTAACACACTGCCTCTAATGAGTGGATGCAAAATCCTATCTCAGCTCTCATAGTCAACAATGATCTCTTCTACCTTTGATATTTTCCCTATTTTTAAAAAAGAAAGATGGGATCTCACTATGTTGCTCAGTCTGGATTTGATCCACTGTGTTCATGTAATCCTCCCATGTCAGCTTCCCAAAGTGCTGGAATTGCAGGCATGAGCCACCACAACCAGTCTATGCTATTTTCCCTAAGTCAGACAGTGGGTTCATCCCCACTGAATGTCTGGGGCTCTGACAGAAGCCCCTAATTCCTCCCCAAAGGTGTGAGTAGAGTTAACATGAGAGATGGAAGATTACTTGGTAAACATAGCAATGCTCAAACACTAAAGTAGCTCGTGAGTGTCTGTGGCCTTCTGGGAGCAAAGCTGTCACTGGTTTGTGCAAAACTTCATCTCTTTCTAATTTCATCACTGAAAATGTCCTAAAGCGTAAGTCAAACACCTAATAGAGGTTGACAAAAGGATTGCTTTCTTTCTCTGAAAAAAAAGGAAATAGGACCATAATTTATTGCAATGCAGTAGTTAAAATTAGTGAAACTTCTGTTTCCAATTTATTAAAAACTAGACTATTAGAAGTCACTGTTATGTTTATTGACACCTAGATGTGAATCAGCTTAATGCAAAATTGACTGGGTTCACTAAAGTACGATTACACTACCTAAAATCATTTAAAATTGTCTAATTTTATGGATTTCCCTCGTTAGCCATAACCTTATAATTTAAGAAAAATTCCTTGTAGCGATATTTCTAAATATATGTTGAATAAATAATCAGCAATAGTGTTGCTAATTCACCATTCACTGTAAAATATGTAAAACTGAAAGCAATTACACATATTGGGTTTCATGATCTGGAGTGGATTATTTTTGTGATCAAGAATCCATCAAAGATGATGTAAGGTTAATCTGTAACCAGAGGTGTAGAGGTGATGCTCATTATGAAGAGGGCTGAGCCATCTGAATTTTTAGAGGCCTGGGTTTAGGCCCAAAAATATGCCCTCAGTGCAGACATAGTGTTGGAGATTCATTATTTGCTGGAGTTTCTTCATCTTTCTGTCTTTCTTTTTTTCTTTCTTTCTTTCTTTCTTTCTTTCTTTCTTTCTTTCTTTCTTTCTTTCTTTCTTTCCTTCCTTCCTTCCTTCCTTCCTTCCTTCCTTCCTTCTTTCTTTCTTTCTTTCTTTCTTTCTTTCTTTCTTTCTTTCTTTCTTTCTTTCTTTCTTTCTTTTTCTTTCTTTTTTTTGGTCAGGGACTAACTCTGTCACAAGACTAGAGTTCCATGGTAAAATCAGAGCTCACCACAGCCTAGAAACCCTGGGCTCATGCAATCCTTCTGCCTGAGCCTACCAACTAGCTGCAACTACAAGACATGTCACCAAACCTGGCTAACCTTTTTTGTTGTTGTCATAGAGATAAGCCATCACTATGTTTCCCACACCAGTCTCTAACCACTGGGTTCAAGCAATCTTCTTGACTAGGCCTCCCAAATGACTGGGAGTATAGGCATGAGCCACCATACCCAGCCTCTATTTTTATTTTTTATTTTCTTAGAGACAAGGTATCACTTTGTCACCCAATCTGAATGTAATGGCATGATCACAGTTCACTATAGCCTGGAACCCCTTGGCTCAAACAATTACCATACCTCAGCCTCCCTGGTTTTGCAACAACAGGTCACCACACTGGGCTATTTCATTCATTCTTTCTTTTTTTTTCTGAGTAGGAATCTCACCCTGTCACCCAGGTTGCAGTACAGTGGCACACTCCCAGCCACCACAGCCTTGACCAGCAGGGCTCAGGTGATCCTTCAATCTCAGCCTTTCAAGTAGCTGGAACTACAGGTGTGTGCCACAACACCCAGCTAACTTTTTGATTTATTGTAGAGACAAAGTCTTACCAAGTTGCCCAGGTTGGTCTCGACCCTCTGGTCTCAGGCAATTCTCTCAACTCAGGCTATTTCTTTTTAAAATTTTTCTGTAAGGACAGGGTCTCATTATACTGTTTAGGTTGGCCTCAAACTCTTACATCAAGCAATACTGCCACCTTGCCACCAGTTAATACTGCCATACTTTCTTTTCAATGTTCATGACCCACTGTGCCTTGGCTTCAAGTTTTTTTAGGTAGTGTGGCTTGGGCTTTCTAGGTGTACTGTGTTTCTTGGAATTTCCTTGATTCTGTGGAGAGACAAATTGCAAAATCAAGTCTCTAAACATCTGTGCTTCTAGGAGAATAGTCCTTAGTGCCCCAGCTACTCCTAGCAAAAGTAGGGCCACCAAGAGAGCAACATGGGGGCACACCGGGCAAGGCAGCACTGAGATGTAAATTTTCTACCTTGTTTTACCTAAGAGTCCTGTGCTAGGGACACAATTTTACAGTTGCCTACTGAACCATTGTTTAGGAACATAAACAGGATTCAAGAGACTCATAGTATAAAGTGAGGAAGAGATACCAACTGAAACCATCCAATTAGGAATCTAATAACTAGGCTGGGTGTGATGGCTCAACCTGTGATGCCAGCTCTTTGGAAGGTCTAGGTGAGAGGATTGCCTGATCCCAGGTATTCAAGAACAGCCCCAGGAACTTGGCGAGACCTCGTCTCTACAATAAATCACAAAATTAACCAGTGGCGTCCTCCTTTTACTCCAGCTACATGGAAGGCAGAGGTCGAAGGATCAACTGAGTTCAGCAGGTTGAGCTGCAGTGGACATGAGCATGTCATTGCACTCCAGCCTGGGTGACAGTGAGACTCCAACTCAAAAAAGAAAAAATGGAAAGAAAAGTAAATGCACTTTTAGTAAAGAAGATTACCAAAGAAATGAGGATGTGGTTTTGCTAAAGGAAAAGGAGTTGTGTCTCGCTTTGAGGCAATATAAAGGTTGTTTCAAAATGAAGAAAAAAAATTGAAGTTATCCCATAAGTGACTGAGGCAGGTGTCTCGACTGGTAGAGGTTTATTTAGCCAACGTTGAATATGAATCTGGCAGATACACATGTCACGGGAGGATCTGTGCCCTGGGCTTTCCGATGAAGTCTTGGGGGATATCAGAATTTACAAGAGGAAGAACAGGTGGGGGAGAAATAAGGGAGGGAGGCAGACAGTGAGGCCAACAGTTACTGTTTGGCAGATGTGCTGGTGTTACGGGAAAGCTGCAAAGAACTGTGCAAGCAGTAGGATAGAAAAAAGTTATTTAGAAAGTAAATTAGAAAAAAAAGGTTGATCCACCTCCTCAAGATTGAAAAGGAGGCCTAGCATTGAGAAAGTGTCTGGCACTGGAGCTGGGTGCTTACATGGCTTTCTTTAAAAGTCTGCAACAGAAGTATTTCTGTGAAATGTAACAGTGTCAAGTTTTGCGATTAGCTGTTCAGGAAAGCAGCAGCCAAGTAATTGATCACATAGGTAAAGAGAGTAGCCCAAGGTCTGAAAAAACAAAGTTTCAAGACACAAACATTAAGTTTCAAATGTCCTTACATTTAGGAAACAAAAAGGCATTTGGCTAGGTAAATGTTTTATATGTGATAACGGCAGGAAGGCTGGAGTCATCAGACAGTGTATTTATCTTCTCTCAGCGTCCACGTGGTTTGTCATGCAGGATAACTAGAAACTCATCCTTGGAGCAAGATGTGAATTATAAAATCCTGATGCCGATTACTGAGAAGAGCTTATAGTTTTATGAGTTTCACTCAATGGTGACTTTAAATGGTAAGGTGAATTAACTTTATTTCAGAGAAAAAGTCTAGCAGAGCTGATTACAGAATAACATATGATTTTCTGAAGTATACCACTAATCAGTAGTTATAGCAAAAGAGAAATATAAAGCAGCTCTCTGCTCTCAAAGGAACCCCATTTTTGCTTTGTTAGTCCTTTCATTTCTCCCTCTTACTGTTTTGAGATATCCTTATTTATAACTGGGAATAGAATGAAGGTCAGTCTTCTGTAACTACTTCCTGCTTGACCGGGGCCTAGAGATTTCCCTGCCTGTCTAAAGTAAGAGGAAGGGATGAGAGGAGAGGAGCTAACGGAGTTGGTATTTTCAGGATTTGCACACAAAGGACTGCACAAAAGCATTTGACTTTGAGAAGTTGTGAAGGAAAAAAATTGACAATGTTATTTTGGCAGGTTGCATTTTGCATTGTAGGAAATAAGGGTGAACAAGATAATTTAAACCTAGTTCCATGGGTGAGAGAAAACTGTCCCTTTGGCTTTTAATAATAAGTCTGATGTATAGCTACAATTATTGCTATGCCAAAGAGGGTGGAGCCCAGGTAACCACACTGACAGGGGGAAGATTGGCATCTCTCTGCCTCTGATGGGAGGGGCTGGAGGAGGGGTGGTATTGGCCTTCTGCCTTGACAGCAAAATGCCCCCTGAAGAAAGTTTAAACATTTTTCCTGCTTGAACAAAACAATTGGTAACATTTCAAGCAAAAGTGTTACTTTGTTATTTGTCTTATGTTAGATTATCAATCCTTATGCCTGGAAGGAGATTGTGAAGTCTTTAGCAATTTGGAACTGAAAAGCACTATACCTGATTATAGACTGCAGAGGGCGACTGATATCTAAAATACTAGTTTTAGATTTCACAATAGATGTCGTTTACAAAAACATTTACCTGGTTTGCAGGCAATTTAGGAGGAGGCTTTAGGGGAGGTGTGGTTCATGAAGATTTTGTTTCTACCCCACCATAGAGAGACTGAATTGGGACCCTGAAGAGTTAAGTTTTGTTTTTTAGTTTAAGTATTAAAGTTTCCCAGAGTGTGATGTTATAACACAGGATTATAAGACCCTATAAAAGTTACTGTTTATCTAGGGTGATAGCTCAAAGCTCTTGAAGAAGTAAAACAGCAGCAACAAAAAAACTCACTTTTTAATAGGCTATAAAATCCACAAAGTCAGCGCGGGTGGGGGGTGCTGACTGACTTCATTCTCTTCACTCACCCTCCCACCCCCACCCCAGCCCCATGTTGTATATAGAAGAAAATTATTTTGAAGATTGTCAATTAAGCGGCTCCTGTTGTGGTGGTCTCTGAGTAGCATTTTGATCATTTTATGACATGTTTTAACTCTTTATCTTTGACCTATACTTTTCTCTTTAAATAACAAGTCCATTTTTATAGGACAAAAATTTATCATACAATATCCTTTCTATATATAATTGTTCTCTTTCCTTTGTATACTTTCTTACCAAAAGCATACTTTTATAATAACAACTTTCTTTACATCTGTCCTTTGCTTTCTAATTCTTTCCTTTTCTACAGATAGCTTTTTACAGTTATACTCTGAATTAACCTTTAGTAACCTTTGACTTACACAAGGGTATATTTTCCAACATCGATGACTAGGACCAAATAGCTGGCACCTGTGCTGATGAAGAAAATAATTTGTCCAGCGCCCTACTGTTCACTTGGGGGTTGTTGGGTTGCTTATGAGCTAGTGCTGGGCACTTTAACAGACTTCCTGGTCTCCTCTGTAGACACTATTTCTGGCCCTGGTGTTCTCTCCTCCCCGTAAAAGAGAGTACACCTGCTTTCCAATGGCTGTCTGGTCTGTGCAGTGGATAATGTCCTCAAGCTTAGGCCTTTTCGTGGCAGCTGTGCTTCAAGTGCCCCCACAGACTGGACCCATAGCAACAGACACCATTCCCCGTTAGCACATTTGTTCCTACCAGGTCTCCCATGGGTAGTTGGAGTCTCATAGCTAATGGCAACTGCCAGTTGGGATGCCTGGTTTTTGGCCCTCCAGTCCTGCCTTCTCCAACACATCCTTCATTGTGTCGGCACCCTTTGCTTCCCTAACATCTCGGTTGACAAAGAATTCAAAAGTTTTTCTTAATTGGCAATACATATGAACATTTTGATTATTTCTCTGTTGATAATAAACCCTAGTAAAACCCTCTAGAGTGAAGAGACCATATGGATATGAAATGGTCTGTCCCTACTTAATTTTAATTATGAACAGGAAAATTTTAAGAGAATTTTTATAAATTATTAAATTACAGTCTTAGTTGTGAGGTACAGACAATTAGGTGAAAGTGATCAGTTCTCAAACCTCATTGTGCCATACAGACAGCATACCATATTTTGCTTCTCTGGCAGGAGAGGTAATGGACTTAACAATGTGATCTAACTTAAAAAAAATTATCAAGCCTCACGTAACAAACACTGGTATTATCCAGTATCAATGCTTTAGGAAATGATAAGAGCACTTAGGCCTGATGCAGTGGCTCATATCTGTAATCCCAGCACTTTGGAAGGCAGAAGTAAGAGGATTGCCTGAGCCCAGGAGTTCAAGACCAGCCTGACTAACATGGTGAGACCTCATCTTTACAATAAACCCCAAAATTACCCAGGTTGGTGGCACTTGCCTGTAGCACCAGCTATTTGGAAGGCTGAGGGAGAAAGATCACCTGAGCCCAGCAGGCTGAGGCTGCAGTGGACGTGAACATTGCACTGCACTCCAACCTGGACAACAGATTGAAACTCTGACTCAAAAAAATGTTCCCCAAGAAGCCAAAAGAGTGACAGAGAGTAACAGAGGGACCTGGGCCCCAGCAAAACCATCCACAGCCTCAGCAAGCATCCCTTGTACAAGATCAGTGGAATTAGCCTGAGTATGTGAGTAATGTGTGAGAAAGGGGTCCCCTTTGTCTCCTCAATCCACTAAAGGTAGTACTTCTATAGTGCAGAGAACCTCAAATCCCAGTAAAGCTGCTCCAAGGTGCAGGTTTGGGTGACATGGCCATGATTTCTGCAAAGGGTTCCTGGCCCCAGCAAGAAAACTCCCTATGAAGACTACAAACAAGTTTCTAAGGTCACATTTAAAGACCTCCTTGTAAGATAGGGTAGTGCATGAATTTTCTGGCAATTTAACTTCATACCAGATAAAGCTGAGTTGATGGGAAGGTCCAGTCTAAGCAACTCCTCAGGTCAGGAGGTGAAAGAAAAATAATAGAGAGAAAGCCAAGCAAAGCCCTGGCCAGAATTATTAATTCCCTTCGAAGTTTCAGCAGTCTACAGACAGACTTGAGTTAGAAAAGATGACAATGAGAGAGAGAGCGCAGGTGAGTTCATCCTCCCTGTGTGGGTCACCATATATTAAGTTCATGTGCCCATGTCACAGGAAAGATGCAAAGAATTGTACAAGGGTTTGGTTAGAAAAAGTGTATATTGAAGGTAAATTAGAAAAAAAAAATATTAGTCCACCTCCTCAAGATTAAAGAAGAAGCCAAACCCTGAAAAAGCATTTGACATTGAATGATTGAAACTGAGTGTTTATCAGGTTCCATTAGAAGGCTGTAAACAGGAGCATTTCTGGGAAATGTAACAGTAGGGATAGTTGTTGTCATGGTATTTAGCTGTTCAGGATGGCATCAGTCAAATAGTCAAATATGTAGGCAGGGAGAGTAGCTCAAGGCCTGCAAAATAAAGTTAAGACACAAATGTTAAGTTTTAAATGTCCTTGGATTTAAGTAACAAACAGGAATTTAGTTTGGAGTGTGTTGTCTATGGGAAAATTGTAGGGGCTGAAATCATCCTAATGGTTCATTTCTGTCCTCTCAGGGTCCAAATGGTTTGTCTTGTCATGCAAGATAGCTAGAAACTCATCCTTGGAGCAGATGTTAATTACAAATTGTAAGGCCCAGTCCTGTGGGGAGGTTACAGTTTTACTAGTTTTACTCACTGATGACTTTAAATAGTGGAGTGAATGATACTTACTTCACAACAAAAGAGTTAGCAGAACCAATTGTGTAATAATGTATTATTTACTAAATATACCACTAATTGGTAGTTATAAAAAAACAAAAGTATGAGCCCATGTCCAGCAGCCTGTCCTCAAGGACTGAGGTAATGCCATTTTGAGTTTTTTGTCCTTTCAGGTACAGTCTTGTAAGACTCTGATGATGACTCAGTAAATCTACATTTAGCATGCGAAAAGAGAGATTCATAAAATAAGTCAATTATGCTTTCATCTTCCACTCAGTATATCTGCATTTTACCTAAGATAAAGTAAACATTTGAAAAGCGGAAGTAGAGGAAAAATCACTTCTACATTCATCTCAGGGCAGGCAATGGGATGATTTCTGTTTTTCTCTTTGTCGTGTACCTGTGAAAGCAAGCTGGCAATGTACATCATTGGGATGAGATTCAGCAGAATTTGATGTTAGGGCTAGTTAATAGGGGCATCTGTGTCCTGAAACATCTAGGGGCTCACAAGAAATTTCTATGTGAGCGATTTTTGAGAGAGGCTATCTGGGTGGGCTTCTGTCATTTTGAGAGCCTTGCTGAAGAATAAGGCTGTGACACAAGATTGAGAACTTACAGCTGTGTTTGGGAACAAAAGGAAGCAGCATTGCATGACCCAGTTCCCATGTTTAACTTTCCCTTTGGCATAGTGAGTTTGGGGTCCCAGGATTCTATTTTCTTTCACAATGATATTGATTTTTAAAATATGCTTTATGTGGTGATGCATAGAATGTATATTCTGTGGTTGTTGAGTGGAGTGTTCTGTAGGTATCTATTAAATCCATTGGTCACGTGCCAAGTTGAGGTTCCAGATCTCCTTATTGATTTTTTCCCTTTGGGTTATCTATCTAGGTTTGTTAATGTGACATTGAAGTCTCCAGTTATGATAGTGTTAGCGTCAATGTCATCTTTTAGTTTACTTAGTAGTTGCTTTATATATCCTGTGTTGGGTGCATATGTGTTTAGGATGGATATTTCTCGTAGATGGATTGAGACTTTGTCATTATGTAGGGTCGTTTCATATGTTTTAAAATTTTGACAGCTTGAAGGCTGTTTTGTCTCATATTAAAATTGTGACTCCTGCCTTTTTTTGGGGAGGGGGGTCTTCCATTCATCTTAGAGTTTATTCTCCATCTTCTATCTTTAGGTCTACAGATGTTGTTTGTCATGAGATGTGTTTCCCAGAGGCAGCGTATTGTTGAGTCATGCACTTTTATCCAGTTTTCCATTCTATGTCTTTTCAGTGGTGAATTTAGTTCATTCATGTTCAGGCTGAGTATTGAAATGTGAGAGCTTGTCCATGTCATAAGGCTCTGATAAGACTGCTTTGCTTATTTTAGCATTTGTGTTAATCTATGTGTTTTCATTTTTGCTGATGTGCTATGTGCTCTGCTGCTTCTGTGTTTGTGATCTTGTGAAGTATATGGTCTTTCTTTTGTTTCCTTTTTCTTCCATGCACTTATTAAGCATCTCCTGTAGAACTGCTCTGGAAGCAGCATATTCTCTTAGGAATTGGATGTCTAGGAAGGATTTTAATTCTCCATTAATGATGAAGTTTAGCTTGACTTGGTATGAAATTCTTGGTTGAAATTGTTTATCTTTGAGAATATTAAAGATTGGGGTCTAACCTCTTCCAGCTTGTAGTGTTTCTGCAGATAAGTCTGCAGCGATTCTGACTGGTCTTCCCTGGTAAGTAGTCTGACCTTTTTCCCTTACTGCCTTTAAGATTTTTTATTTTATAACTATTTTGTGTAGGTGAATTACTGTGTCTAGGAGTTGGTCTTCTCATAAGATGTCTTGCAGGAATTCTCTGAATTTATTGTGCTTGTATAGTCATTTTCTTAAATGACGTCATGGAATGTTTGTTTCTAGGTGTTTTCCATTTTGTTTCTATTTCACATATACTAATCAGACATAGGTTTGGCTTCCTGATAGAATCATTAGTTTCTTAGAAAGTTTCTTCTTTTTAAGTTTTTTTTCTATATTTTTAATAGGGAGGTTTAGCTTCATATGTTGGTCTATCAGCTCTGAGATTCTTTCTTCTGCTAGGTCAATTCTTCTTCCCATACTTGTTCATTTGTAATTTATTTCTTGGATGGACTTATTTATTATTTATTTACTTATTTTGAGTCAGAGTCTCACTGTCACCCAGCCTTGAGTGTCACCCAGGCATGCCACTGCATGCTCACACCAATGCAGCCTCTATCTGCTGGGCTCCAGTGATCCTTCCACATCAGCCCTCTAAGTAGGTGGAAGTACAGGTGCATGCTGCCATGCTCAGCTGATTTTTTTATTTATTGTAGAGTCGAGTTCCCACCGAGTTGTCCAGGCTGGTCTCGAATCCCTGAGCTCAGGCAATCATCTAACCTCAGCATCCCAAAGAATTATATTCTTTGAAAGTGAAAATATTTTGGAAAATATTTTGATGAAAATGTGCTGTTCAGCATGTCCCTGGGAAGTCCTGAATGAAACTAGACCCAGGCAGGCATGTAGAGAGGACAAGAGGGCCTGCTAGGAGGAAGTTAAGAGGGCTGCATCAAAGACCTTGCTCAGCATTTTGGCCTGGAGACTGGAGGATAGAACTCAGACTAGGATGGATTTGAGGAAAGTTGCCATGTGTGTTTCTGTTGCAGCTTGACTGTGCATGTGGGAGGCAAGTAGAGATCCATCTGATTTGTGCACACAGGGGCATGTGTTAAAGCAAGGTATCTCTTTTTGGTCCTATGGGGGCAAACCCAGAGAATTAGTGAGGTGTCCTGTCTGTGTCAGCACAGGCTATATGTCTGAGTGGGGTGGGCCTCTGCTGAGCCTCCATGCCAGGCACTTTGGGTACCTGGTTTCTGAAAGCAGCCACCACCTCAATCTGAACACAAACAGACACCTCTGCTAAGACTATATCAGATGCTTTGAGTTAATTAGTGTCCTGACAACGTTTCTGTGTTTGTCCCCTTGGCTCTAAGGTCATGGGACTGGTTGCCAAGTCTCCATGAGGAAAACTTCAGAAGACTGAGAAACTGTGTTCCTGGGGTCATAGGTCAGAGACTTGATGGTCAAGCCTCTGTGGTCTCTGTTTCTTCACCAAATGACCATTTATTTGAGCTTCCATTTCTTGGTGAGGAAATAGGAATGATTATAATTCCTCACACTTAGAGTTGAGGGAAGATTCAAAGATAACCATTGGAAGAGGTTGGCACAGTGCTGTCATGGAAATCAGGCTCAAAAAATGACAGCCAGAAGGTAAGTGACTCTAAGGCTGGGGACTAGGTTCTGGCATTTTCTGTCGTAGGGCTGCACATTTCATTCATATCACAAATATTCACTGAGCACTTTTCATATGCTAAGTGTTGTTGAAATTTTGCATATACTGAGGAGAGAAAATAAGGAAAGAAATAAAGATAGTTATCACAGAAGCTTATTCTTCCCTGGCTTGTTCATCACCCAACGTTGGCAGTGGGTATCAAATATTCTGGTGTATTCAACCATTTGGTGAAGTCCCCAAAACATGAGGACTCCTCAAGATCAGCCAGTAGGGGTGGAGCTCAAACCCAGGTCTGTTTCTGTGTACCTCCTCTTCTCCCCCAATCCAAAGGAACTGGCACTGCAAACCAGACAGACTCAGATCTGCAGGGCTTGCTCCTGCTCTTATCATCTGCCAATTTCTCCATGAGGACCCCTCCCCCAGTCTGCATCTCAGGATCCCCACCTCAGTCTCCAAACTCTATCTTTCTCCCAGACTTCTAGAGCTCTACTGTCCACTACATTAGACACTCACCTTTTTTCCCCTGGAGCACTTGAAATGTGACTGTTCTGAATTCAAAGATGGTGCATGGTTATGTACACAATGGATTTCAAAACCCTGGTGTAAATAAAAGAATATAAAATAATTCATTATATTTTTTAGTACACATAATTGAAAATGTCCTGGATACATTGGATTCTATAAAATCTATTATTCTTATGCTAATTTCCCATGTTTCTTTTTACATTTTCAACAAGGCTATTAGAAATTTTAAGAATACATTTGGGATTTGATTGAATTTCTACTGGACACACACCTGCTATGATGCCCTCTCTCCCATAGGTGGTACAAACACATGCCAGTGCAAACCCTCCCACCATGGAAGAAACTGAATAGAGAGGGTTGGGGGCAGTCTGTGAGACCTTTTGAGAAAGTAGAGCCTTGAGATGGCATCTAGACAGGCCATTTGCAATAGAGGACTTCTATAGGGGAGAAACTCCACATCTTGATAAACAGAGAGAGACAATGTGGCAACCTGAAAAATGACCTCCAAAGACATCCATGTTGTGATTCCTGGAACCTGTAGGTGTTAACTTTTATGGCAAAAGGGACTCTGCAGATGGGTCTTGAGATGAGGAGATTATTTTCGAGTATCTGGATGGCCCTCTATGGAATCCCAAGTGTTCTTATAAGGGAGATGCATATGGAGATTTGACCACAGAGGAAAAGATGAGGATAAGATGCAGAAGCAGGAGGGAGGATTGATGTGAGGAAGGGGCACAGCAAGAAATGCAGCAGCCACTCTAAGGCAGAAAAACAAGACAAGACTCTACCTGGAAGGCTCGAGAATGAACATAGCCCTACCACCTTAATATTACATCTCTGGCTTCAAAACTTGCTATAAGGCACAGACACAGAGATAACAGTCATTTTTATAAAAAATGTAATTTGATCTAATATACATATATAAATATTATCAAGACCCGAGGATAATGTAGGACACACTAGACCAGATACACAACTGGTGTGAATGTGCATTTGTTCAAGTGCTTTGCAAATCTTTCTGGATGATCAGTGCCCTAGAATCCAGTAATTCCTTCCTGGATCTATACTTAAAAGAAAGTCATACATGTGCACATAAGTGACATACACTAGATATTCACAGGTGTTCAATCATAACAGTGCCTTATAGGAAGTTGTTCCAGTGACCTTAAGAAGTAGAATGGTGTCATGTTTTTAAAATGTAGCATAGGGTACCTGCACAATGAATATTTGTATACCTAACACTTAACTGTACCCCACAAATTTAAAATAAAAAATATATATTAAAAAAAGAAAAGGAAAAGAAAAGAAATACTGTAAGTCCTTTCTAGCCTCTCCAGGAGCAGAAACATCTTCAAATAATGGCATTTAACCAATGTTCCATGATATCAATTGAGGTGGGTGCAGGTGATCCTTCTGCCTCAACCTTTCAAGTAACTGGAACTGCATACATGCACCACTATGCCCAGCTAATTTTCTGATTTATTGTAGAGAGGAGTTCTCACCAAGTAGTCTTGGCTGGTCTTGAACCCGTGGGCTCAAGCAATCCTCTAACCTCGACCTCTGAAAGTGCTGGAAATACAGACGCAAGATGCCGTGCCCAGTCATGTTAAGTATTTAAGGAGGATTTGTCTTAAAGGGTCCCAGCTCTATGGATCTTTTTTTGTCTTTTGTCTATCTTAACTGTATTTTGAGAGCGAATTTTAGGTTCATGGAGATTGCCTCCTCTATACCTTCCACCACCTGGGCTTTTTACCTGAGTCACTATTTGACTTAAGTGCACTATGAAAAGTGCATTTTAGAGATCTCTCATTCTAGAAAATTGATGGAAATGTTAAATTGAAAGAAAGATGCAATAATGGCATGCCCAGTCTTAAGAATTCTCTCTTTTCTGATATAAGAGATATTAAAAAATTTTCAGAGCTCTGTGGTTAATAGCTTAATTGAAAGCTAATATTCAAACTATATATTTTTACAAAGCCTTTATTATTTTTCTCTTTGAATTCTACTTTTGGGTTTTAGTCAAAAGACTAACTTCTTTCTATTTACTTCCTCCTTCCTCTTGATACCTTCTGTGTCCACAAAAGAGAATTTTAGAACAGCCTGGAATCCTTAAGGAAAACAGAAAAGCCACCACCAACTCCTTTTGGGGAGGAACTTCTGTTTTTCTTTAGTGAACCTCAGGAGTTTAAGTGGACAGATTTCTCCATGGTCTAAAACTCTGTACTGTGTTGATTAGTTCTTTCTGGCTTTTAGGGATACCAGAAATTATTTTGCTTTGCACTGAAAATTTGACCTTGGTATATGTAATAACTATATATATGTATACTTTTAGAAATACGTAAACACACACACACAAACATATACAAATATATATGTTTATAAATATATGTATATCTCCAAGTAGCTGGAACTATAGGCATGCACCACTATGCCTGGCTAAGTTTTAAAAAATTATTTTATAAGCCAAATATAAACTTTTACTCAAATGTGTTAGTTCATGTGACTTTAGTAATCTTTAGTGAATATTTTTAATATACGTAAAATAGAAGTGTCTTCAGAATTTAATTTAGAAATTCTTTCTGAGTTTTTTAGTCCATTGTTCTGATACTGTTTCTACTATATGTTTTAAAAGATAAAACTTTACTTCCACAACACCTTTTGTTCTTGCTTAAGTTATAAATTTAAGCTTTTAAAATAATGACACTTACCCAGACATTGAACTTTCTCCTGGGCTATACATCTTATACATAATTAATATTGCTGTTCTCCCAGGTTTTTTACTAAAATAAGAGTTGCTAAGAGTTAACATTGTAATTCATATATATAATGAAAACTACTAGATGTAACTGGATGCATTGGCTCATGCCAGAAACCCCAGCACTTTGGACGGTGGAGGCAAGAGGATTGCCTGAGTCCACAAGTTTGTGACCAGCTTGGGCAACATGGAAAGACTTTATATCTACAGTACATCAAAAAATTAGCCAGGCGGGGTGGTGCACACCTGTAATTCCAACGACTTGGAAGGCAAAGGTGGAAAGATCGCCTGAGCCCAGTCTGTCAAGACTGCAGTGACCGTGATTGTGCCACTGCTCTCCAGCCTGGGTGACAGAGTAAGACTCCAACTCAAAACAAAACAAGCAAACAAACCAAAAGCTACTAGATGTAAGACAACAATCTTATGTGCAAAATATATAAGGAACATAAGATATGTTTTGGTGAAAAGTTATAAGAAAGCATGGGAATGTGGTTTTTGTAAAAGGAAAAGTAATTATGTCTAAGTTTGACGTTTTAAGGTAGTCTTAAAATTAACAAAATATAAGTAATAGCTAAAACTAAATAGATACAGAAAGCTGGGGGGAGTATATAAGGTGGAATTAAAAGATAAAACTAAAAGGTTAAGCAAGCTGTCAGAGGTCTGTGGAAAATTGGCCTATGAAGAATAGCCACCACTTACATATCAGTGATGCTTCTGTCCCTGTCACCATGATAGGTCTCACCACCCCTCCTGAGGATCATGTTGGGGGTGGATTTTTCTCTTACACAAAGGACGTATTCTAAAATATCCACCTCTGAACATTTGGATGCCTTACCCCACTGTTACATTGTAGTGTATGTCAATTCTGATGCTAAGTAGGAGAGATGATGACCTGGAGTTAACCCTAGTAAACCTCACTGAGGAGATAACATTAGAACTGAGATCTCAATGAAGAATACCTATGAGCAGATCTTGGTGAAAAGGTTCTGCCTGATGTAACTTCAGGTGCAAAGGTAATGTGGCAGATGTGAGCTTAACAATAGACAGCTGAAACAATACTGACATTTATTATCCATGGACTTCCTCTAGAGGAGCCAGAAACCAGATAAATAGATGATTTTATGCCCGTTACATATACTATTTTTCTACCCATTGCAGTGTTTCCATTGTTTTCATTACTCGGCATATTTTTCCATATTTTTTTCAGTCCTCTTTATGGTGTTGTTGTTGTTGTTGGGTTGTGGTCTCACTCTATCACACAGGCTGGATCAACCTCCTGAGCTCAGGCAATCCTTCCGTCTCAGTCCCTTGAGTAACTGAGACTATAGGTGTGCATCTCCACATCCTTTTTTTTCTTTTTTGGTAGATATGAGGTCTTACTATGCTGCCCAGGCTCATCTCAAACTCCTGGGCTCAAGGAAATCTTCTGCCTCGACCCCCCAAAGTGCTAGGATTAAGGTATGAGCCACCACCCCTGGTCTCAGTTCTCACCTAATATCACTTTTAGGATATTTCAGGGTTTCTCTGTTGCCTTACTATTTTGTGTGTCCTTTTTGGGGACAGGTCTGCACACTGTGTTGAGAGCTCCAGGAGGGCAGGCCTGGTACAGACTTGAGAGCTGCAGGATGGAGCTCAAGAAATGGGATGCTGAGGACAGAACTTGAGGATTAAAGACCTTGACAAGCATAAATCTATAAAATTATCTTCTAAGAAGAAAATAAATAAGGAAAACACTTCATGACACTGGATTTGTTTGGATGTAATACAAAAAAAAGGGCAACAAAGGGACATAGAAAATAGAACTCACTTAAAAACATGTTCAAAGGCTTTGCAGACATCACCACCTTGAGCTCTTTTCCATCATCTCCACCATGTTCTTCGATATTGCCATAGATGGTGAGCCCTTGGACTGGGATTCCTTCAAGCTGTTTGCAAATAAAGTTTCAGAGACAGCAGAAAACTTTCAAGCTCTGAGCAGTGGAGGAAAAAAATGGTTATAAGTGTTCCTGCTTTCACAGAATTATTCCAGATTTTTTGTGCCAGGGTGACGACTTCACATGCCATACTGGCACGGGCAAGTCAGTCTACGGGGAGAAATTTGATGTGAACTTCATCCTGAAGCATATGGTTCCTGGCATCTTGTCCATGGAAAATGCTGGACCCAACACAAATTGTTCCCAGCTTTTCATATACACTATTAAGACTGAATGATTGGCCGGGCTCGGTGGCTCAGCCTGTAATCCCGTTCCTTTGGGAGGCTGAGGTGAGTGGATTGCCTAAGCCCACAGGCTCGAGAACTGCCTGGGCAGGCGAGACCTCATCTCTACAATAAATCAGAAAATCAGCCAGGTGTGGTAGTACATACCTGCAATTCTGGCTACTTAGAAGGCTGAGGCGGCAGGATCACCAGAGCCCAGCAGGTAGAGGCTGCGGTGGCCAGGAGCAGCCACTGCACTCCAGTCTGGGTGACAGAGTGAGACTCCAACTCAAAAAAAAACAAAAAACAAAAACAAAGACTGAATGATTGGATGGCAAGCATATGGTCTTTGGCAAGGGGAAAGAGGGCATGAATGGAGCCATGGAGGACTTTGGCTCCAAGAATGGCAGTTCCAACAAGAAGCTCATTATTGCCAACTGTGGACAACTCGAATAAATTGTACATGCTTTATCTTAACTACTAGACCATTCCTTCTGTAGCTCGGGACAGCACCCCTCTGTTCCATTTGCTGGCAATATTCTATAATCTTTGTGCTCTCACTGCAGTTCTTTGGGTTCCATGTTTTCCTTATTCCCTTCCAGTATAGTTGGATTGAAGAGAAACAAAAACTAAATAACAAAAAGAAATGTGTTCACAGTAAAAGAAGAAATGGACATGATGAATGACAACCTGAGACAAGAGAGAAACCATTTGTAAGTCACATACCTTATGAGATATAAAATCCAGAATAAATAAGAACACTTGCAATCAAAGAACAAAAACAAACCAATACCCATTTGCATTTTTTCTTAGAGACAGGGTCTTGGTCTTTCACCCAGGATAAAGTGCAAGGGTGGAATCATAGCTCACTACAAACTTGAACTCCTGGATTGCGTGATCCTTCTCCATCCGCCTCCCAAAACTCATATGAAAATATGCTCAACAGCACTCATTATTAGATAAATGCAAAGAAAATGATCTCACACCCATTATGATGGCCATGATAAAAAAATGATAAGTGTTGGCCAGGATGTAGTGAAATTGGAACTCCTATGCACCATTCTAAGGTAAGTAAAATGGTGCAGCCACTGTGCAAACACTACAGGAGTTACTTTTTAAAAAATAGAAATAAACTAACAGATGATCCAGCAATTCCACTTCTGGTTATGTAAAGTAACTGAAAGCAGAATTTTTAGGAGACCTTCATACAGCTCTTTCCACTGCGGTACTATTCACAGTAGCCATGAGGAGAAGAAGAACAAGTGTCCACCAGTGGAGAAATGGATGAAGAAATGGGTATACACACACAAGGGATGCTCTTCAACCTTCAAAAGAGGGAAATTCCAACACAGGCCACAACATAGATGAACACGGAGTACCGTATGCTAACTAAAATAACCCTGTCACAAAAGATGATACAAAAATTCTGTCTGATTTCACTTACATGGGATATCTAAAGCAATGAAAATTATAGAAACTGAAAAAGGAATTTGAACAAAAAAATTTCTCTAAAATAAAAAGTCAGCCGGGCACCGTGGGTCACACCTGTAATTCTAACATTTGGGGAGGCCAAGGCAAGAGGATTACCTGAGCCCAGGGGCTCAAGATCAGCCTGGGAAACTTGATGACACCTCACCTCTGTAATACATTTAAAAAATTAGCTGGGCATGGTGGTGGGCACCTTGTAGTTCCAGCTACTTGGAAGGCAGTGGTGGAAGGATCACCTGAGCCCAGCATGTTGAATCTGTGGTAGCCATGAGTGTGCCATTGCATTCCAGCTGGGGCAACAGAGTGAGACTCTGATTCTAAATAAATAAATAAATGATTAAATAGTCTTCCAATTATAAAAAAAGCAATAACAATAGCAAAACACCTCCTCAGAAGAAGCACAAGACACCAAGACAGTGGGTCTCTCAGGAGCCACGTTTTGCTGACACCTCTGGACACAGATAGCAGCAGCCTCTCAGGCATGGCTAGTGAAAGCAGTCTCATGAAGGCCCATGGGATGCTGCCAGGTGCCTTGGCTCTGATGGCCTGGCTCAAACATAGGTGATACAGAAGGTCTCAGGACAGGATGCCTTCAAGCATCTTGCATAAATCCTGGTTAAATAAGTGTGTGGTGTAGGGAGACAGTGAATTTGAGTCTTGAATCTTCATTTCAAAAGAAAAGGGCACTCTTACAGAAAAGAAAAATGGAAGAAACAAGAATCACACAAACTGAGTTTGAATCTGGTTCAACCACTCCCCCCCAAAAATAAATCTTTCAAAAACTAATAAGTAGGGCCAGGCACAGTGGCTCAAACTTGTATTCCCAACACTTTGGAAGGCCGAGGCAAGAGAATTGTCTAAGCTCAGGAGTTCGAGACCAGCCTGGGTAAATTGGTGAGACTTCATCTTTACAATAAATAAAAATAATTATAATAAGCCAGGGATGGTAGTGAGCACCTGTAGGTCCATTTCCTTGGACAGGTGAGGTAGAAGTATTGCCTGAGCCCAGCAGGTCAAGGCTGTGGTGGCCGTGAACATACTAGCCTGGGCAATTGACTGAGACCCTTAACTCGAAAGAAAGAAAGAAAGAAAGAAAGAAAGAAAGAAAGAAAGAAAGAAAGAAAGAAAGAAAGAAAGAAAGAAAGAAAGAAAAAGGAAAGGAAGGAAGGAAGGAAGGAAGGAAGGAAGGAAGGAAGAGAAGCAGAGTCAGGCATGATGGCTCATGCATGTAATCTCAGCAGTTTGGGAGGCGGAGGCATGAGGATTGCCTGAGTCCAGGGTTTCAAGACACGCTTGGATAGCATGGCGAGACCTCATCTCCACAATTAAAAAAAAATACCCAGGCATAGTGGCATACACTTGTAGTTCCAGCTACTGAAAGGCTGAGGTAGAAGGATTGCCTGAGCACAGCAGGTCGAGGAGGTTGTGACCGTGACTGGCCCACTGCATTCCAGCCTAGGCATAGAGTGAGACCAGTATTCCAAAAAAAAAAAGCAAGTAAATAAGAATTGTCTACATTTAAATTTTTATTTTGTAATATTATACACACATATATGCTATACCTCAATATTTTGTTATAGACCTTCCCCAGTTCCTGGGTCATTATTTATGAACATTATCCTAATGGCTACCTAATATTGCATCAAATAAATAAACTCTCATTTATTTAGTCATTTTTCAAGTGTTAGACATTGCATTGATGAGCTTTGCTTAAAAAAAAAAAAAGCAAATTGTTCCAGGGCCTTAGAGGAGGAAACAGGGAGCAGTTGTTCAGTAGGAAGAGAGATTCACTTCTGCAAGATGAAAATGTTCTAGTGTTCTGTTGCACAATAAGGAGAATATATATAGCCTACTAAATCACACAATAGGTAATGGTGGTAAATTTTATGTTAAGTGAGCTTTACTATAAGTAAAAGCACAAATTGGTTAAAAGGTGAAATCTTAGCTGGGCTCGGTGGCTCACCCTGTAATCCCACGCCTTTGGGAGGCTGAGGTGAGGGGATTGCCTGAGTCTGCAGGTTGGAGACCTGCCTGGGCAGCGAGACCTCATCTCTACAATAAATTAAAAAATCAACTGGGCGTGGTAGCACACGCCTGTAGTCCCAGGTACTTAGAAGACTGAGGTGACAGGATCACCAGAGCCCAGCAGGTCGAGGCTGCGGTGGCCGGGAGCAGCCACTGCACTCCAGTCTGGGCGAC
>NW_007259925.1:115855-116322 GCF_000164805.1 Carlito syrichta
ATACTGCTGAACGGACAGATTGTAAGGCAGAGGGAAATAGGTTCCAGTGTGCTCATACACCTGTTTGTGGATGCTAGAATCAGCATATACACTCGGAACCACAGCTTCCCTGTCAAGTAAACCTCAAAACTGCAAAAAGTACAGATTTCAACCTACACTCCAACCTCAAAAGTGAACAAAGTCAGAAGATACTCCTAAGGAAGAACAGGATATTGTAGAAGAAAAATAAAAGCAACCCCACCTTCCCCCAAAAACAGAATTAAAGAAGGAGAGGGAAGGGGGAGAGAGAGAAAAATCTATAAAAATGAAGAAAAACCAAGGGAAGAGTATGGGTCTCTCCCAGACCCCTGGGAGGACAGACACTGAGTAAACTGACTTTGCAATGCAAACAATGAAGAGCCCCCAGAACGAAGGGTCTCAAACTACAAACGTTGATATCAAGACAATAATGGAGAGATTAAAAAGAA
>NW_007259925.1:116372-127063 GCF_000164805.1 Carlito syrichta
TCAGTGAGGGCCCAGGATCGAGAAGAATGTCTGGCAGAGGAATCAGAGGGTGGAGGAGAAAGGAATTTTGAAGGGGACAGATCAAAGACCCAACAGAGCAGCAGAGAAGATCTCAGCTGTAAGACAAAAAAGGAGGAACAAGAAGCAGGGATGATGATGGAGTGGGCTTAGATAAACCGAGTGAGAAGTTCACAAGTGAGCTGTCCAGTCCTTTCACAGGAGGCCCATTGTCCTTAGAAAATGTTTGCCATTTCTGCAGACATTGGACTGAATTAGTGCCATGATGGTTTTGCAGGCAGAGAGTAAAACAGGGGAGGATGCAGCCCAGAAGGAGAGCTTCTCATGGGGTTAACAGACACTTAAACTGGAGAGAAAATCCTAACAGGAGCAAGTCTCTTTCCACTACCTGAGGATCACCAGATTTGAAGCCTGAGAACTCCTGTCCTCTCCCCATGCCCAGGTGATCTCCTGGTGAGGTGAGAGAGGGGAGAGAGTCCCTTTAGACAGTTGAGAGCAAGGAGATTTGTGTATACTCAACTCTATCCTCCAAAAAGGGAGCATGGGCCACTTAGGTAGGCACAGAGATTTCAGAAAATCTGAATTCAAGGTCATCAAGGGTATTTATTCAGCAATAAATTGCCCCAATCCTAATCTCAGGGCCTCACTCATTTCCTGATTTAGGTAAAAACCATTTCCAAGTCTAAAAGCTTCATCGAAGGTTTTTCTTTTGATAATTAGTGCCTGCTTCTTATCTTCAGTTCTTCAAGAGACAGTAGGAGATGAAATTCTCTCAAACTCTCACCCTTGTCTTTTACTTACTGACTGAAAGATCTGAACCAGTATCTTATTCTCCTCAATGCAGCTGTGGCACTTGTGAATTGCTACCCAATACCACACGCTTCCTGCCATCCAATTTTAAAACCAAGAGACTATGTTCCAACAGCAATTCTCCTGTAGCTCATCTGTGGTCAACCGAGGTGATCCCTCAGTGGACAAGTGTCATGGGGCTGTCATCCATCCACCTGCCAGCTGAGATGATGTGTTCACCACGATCCTATGGGGAGTCAGCCAGCTCCAGAATTTATCTTTCAGTTGCCTTTCTAGGACTACTCCCAGTGCCAGTTGTTGGTTCACGTTCCCTAGAAGCAGAGGGTGAGACATGGGATTCAAGAGGTGAACTAAGGCAGTGCTACAGGGATCCCAGGAAGGGCAGCTCAAAGAGCCAAGCAGAAACCAGGTTTGGCAGGAAACTTGCTTCAGCTTGATCCCTCAACGGACTCTGAATCATACATAGCAGGACAGAAGTTTTATCACTTTGGGGTTTGCAGATTCCTGGACCATTCAGACCCTAGCTGTTGCCTGTTCTCAGGAAGTTGGTGGAGGGAAACAACCTGGAACAGGCGGATCTAATTCAGTGAGGGCAAATCTCTAAAGAAGGCATGTTTGGGGTATGAGCCCAAAGGAAGGAAGGGCAAGTGAGCTGCACATCAACAGCCTCCACTACAGGATTAAATCATGTTGCAGAAAGATATCAGATAGGCTGTTCCTTGGAAGGCTGACATTGATGAGGGAAAAGCTTAGGTGTTTAGGTTAGAATTTAGATCTGATATATCCAGAACTTAATTAAATTTGGATTGGAGATCCAATGTGTTTTGGGCCCTAAAACACCAAATGCACAACAAAATGGCCTGGGGAGGTGTGCCACAGTTTTTTATTTTTCTTCAGCTCTCCTAACAGATTCTGAAAAGGTCATGCCTCCAAAGCAAGCTGTGATTTCTCAACCTCATTGGAAGTAGACACAGAAACTCTGCACTCAACATTCACCACCTTTACCCAGACAGTTCAAGATGCTTTCTTAGGCTGACACTCCCACACTCAGACTGTCTTCTTCCATTAAATGTCCAAGTGCTCTCTGCTCAAGATTGAGTCCTTGACAGCCTGTCATCCTTTAATCCCTCTCGGCTCTCTAGTCTCGCAGGCCCCACTGGATTCTGTTATTCCTGTCCCTTGTAGTCTCTCTCAACTCCTTTTCTGACTGAATAACTGGTCCTGTCTTGCTCACAATGTCATGACACTAATCTGCTTCTTCAAAAATCTCTCCGTTCCCTCATGTCCACCTCTCACCCTTCACACCCAAGTTGAAAGAATAGCACCCTCAGCTTCACCCAGCAGTTCGAAAGCTCTTTCCTTAACAGTTAGGTGGACCCCACCTCTTATAGTCCTCAGATATACCCTGGAGTCAGTCCCCAATAAAGATGTCCACTTTGGCCTTAGTAAGTCCTCTCCACATCAAATCTCACCAAATACATGGAAACCCTTCTCAAGCTTTACAATTACTCATCCCCAGTTTTCCCATCTGGCCAGGCCACACCTCACTGCCCAACTCTGGATTCAAGACCCCACCTGAAAAGCAAGTCGTTCAAAGATCCAGACCCAAAATGAGCAGGCATAAAAGCAAGACCAGTAAGATGGTATATTCTGTTTCTTGTTTCCAAGGTCCTGTGTGTGGATTATATGTATAAATGCACACCAACTTTGTGGAAGCAACAAAGAAATGTGAGGACAAAATGTCTACTCCAAGGCAGATACCAGGGTGGGTCAGGGTCTCATTTCCTAGGGGAGTCATTTGTCTAGTCCTCTGGCTTTTTATGAAGTCCTTACATTTTGTACCTGTGTGATTAGACATGGTGGGTGATTAGGGGCCCTAGGTTCACCAACCCCTGCCTCTTACAACTCCTGGAGGTCACCACATTCCTTGGCTCATGGCCCAATATCATATCACGATCTCCCCAGATATATACTCACATGGCCTTCTTCCTCTTCTGGACTCGAATCTCTCTCCCTGGCAAAAATATTGATGATTCCCTTAGGTTCTAGACAGATAATCCAGGAGAATCTCATCAGGTGAAGATCTCAACAATATCACAATTAAAAGCCCTATTGTCACAAAAAGTAATTTTCTTGGACACTGGGTGTAGTCCCCAGATATATTGGGGTGACCTAATTCTGGTGTCTACAGCATTAGAGAAATGGCCCATGTCTGTCTTCATATGCAAAAGCTTTCAACAACACTCTCATATTCTAATTCTGGGTACTTGATCATGGTAAAATCTGTGCCAAGGTCATAGTTCCCTATGCTTCCCCTGCACTATGTTAGGGTCCTGTGACTTCTCAGCCCTTCCAACATTTGCACTATAAGCTCAATATGGGCTCCAATTGGGTTAAAAGGTGAGGAAAATCACTAGAAAATGGCACCAGCTGTATTGTGGCACCCTCATTGGGAAAGATCTGGACTCATGACTTTAATAAGGTCACATATTACTTGACCAGGATCATATCCTATGCATGATTCCTCTAAGCGACCCAACTCTGCAGGAATACAGTCACAACATAACCTGGACAATGAACAGCAGAAAGCTCATTATATTTACCATGGACTTGCTTATTCCACTTGTAATGAACATGACCATCAACATTCTAGTGGATAAAGTGACAGATTTTCTCATGGATGAGATAAGGACATTTATTCCTGAGTTACTGATTAAATATATGTGCAGCTGAACTGGCAATGATAATCTTCAACCCGATGTGCAAATATCTAATTGAGAAGAAGTGTATGTATATTCTATACAACATTGCATCCAAATATCTGGCCATGGAACCATTCAAAGCAAAATCACACACTTGTTCCATAAGATGATGCCTCAACAATGAGCACAAGTGATTGTGGTTTAATACTGACTTCAACATCCAGGGCAGTAACAACTTGATCCTCAGGAAATCTTAAGAGACAACATCCCATGTTATTTTTAACAGATGATGCTTTGAGGTCAAGGACCAGCAGTGACTGTATATGTGCTTCTAATGCTAAATCCTTCACATTGTGACAAGTGGCATCAGGAGGAAAACGAGATTCCCATTTTGTTTCCTGAACTGACCACACTCCTGTGAAAGCATAAACAATGGTCAAGGAATTTCTATCACCAGGATTGCTTTGTTTCACCAACCCCTCCTCCCTGATGAACACAAAACACTGAAGCTCTGGAAATAAAGTCTTACTTAAGTGGAATGTGGTCTCGTGGCTGTTTCTTTGATGACTTGCTAAACATTTTGGGGTGCATCTCAGGACTAAATGGGGAGGAAGAGAGGACTCTCAATCTGCAGAGAAGACCTGAGATGGGGGAGGAGATCTCCATGGGCTCTGAGGTGCTGAGAGCTTGGAGCCTGCATAGGTGTAGAAAATGGGGTGATTTTTCACTGGGAATTTCAGGGGTTTAGTCCTGCAGATGTGTGAATATCTCCTGCCTCAGGAGAGAAAGCTGTAGGGAAATAAGGAAAAATAGTGTGTGTCTCAAGGTGACATGCTCTAATTGGAGGGGAGGGATCTAAAGAGAGCAGAGTAGAAATGTCCTCCTTGAGGCTGGGGGTGGTGAATGAACAGAATCCAGAGGGGGCCCACGGGGAGGGAGACTTCAAGGGGCAAACTCTCCTTGGGACAGAGGAAAAGCGAAGCTCTGCAGTCCGGAAAAAGCCCTGGCATGTGAAGGTGAACTTGAAGGGGCCCCGGACTCTCCCAAGTCTTCTGGGCTCTCCCTCCATCCCCCTTCCCTCTCCTCTGTTGCTGGATTCTTCTGAGTTCTGTATCCTCCATCTTCTTCCAAACATTGTGTGCTACACATCCTCCATTTCTTGGTTTCAGGGCTTTAAACATTCCAATTTTCTTTAGGATCTGGATTCCATTCTCGCACCCCAGTTTTCTCATGCTTTGGGGTTCCAGATCCTCCAAGGTTTCTGGTCTGAGATCTGTCTTGCCTGCCATGCTGACTCCATTCCAGGGGCCCCACTCTCTGTGGGGTCTTCAGGATACTTGGGAACCACCCCATGGTCTCCAGACTTCAGGTCTCTGCACTCTGTAAGGCCTTTCAATTCTTTGAGGTCCCCACTCCAGTTTTCTTTCAACATCTGTGTTTCAAGCACTCCATAAATTCCAGGCTGTAGGACCGCACTCCCACTAATGTTATTCAATACTTTCAGGCTCTACACTCTCCAAGGTCGCTCATTTCATGATCTCTGCCTCTTTCACATGCCTAGGCTCCCATTCATCATCTCCTGGGGTCTCCTAATTTTCACTGACAACCAAATCTCCCTGGAGTCTTACTGACTGGCGAGCTTGAGTTGAGGATATCCCAGAGGATGGAGTGCTTCATGCAACTGCTTTCACCCAGATCCCTGTTTTGCAGCAAGCTGCCCAAAGGTATTCTTGTTGGGCGCTGGACTCTGGTAAACAGTAGTCCCTCAATCTGAAGTCAAATGTCTGGTCTCTAGTTAGCACCCCAAGCCCATTCTGCATTCTTGCCCTTCCCCAAGGCTGGTGTTGAGAAACCCTCCTCTGCTCAAACTCCCTTCCTGTCTCACAGGTTTTCGGCCTTCAGCTCCATGTTAACCTGGATGGTATCAGACTCCCTCCTCATCCTCCTCATTCTTTACTTCCCGTCCATTTGTGATTCCTCCTCCCACTAACCTTTGTCTCTGCTAATGACCACAATTTGCTTCCTCATCTGGTATCTCTTACCCTAATTCTTGAGCTTCTTAGCCCCAGCTGATTTGAGTCTAGACATCTATCAGCCTCATTCCCTGGACAAGTACATGAACACACACACATACACACATCCAAAAGTTTGCACCCTGTAGCTAGAATTGAATTAAAGCCCCAGATCTTGGACTCCTAGAAAGTCACCTCTTTCTGAAGTGGTCTGGGGTTCCTCTCTTCCCTTAAAGCACTTGTTTTTTCACAGACTGTGCTTTGTGGCCCTTACAATTTCCCATTTCCCCTCTGCCCAGCACCCCATCTTTCCTTATCTTCACAGTCCACCTGTAATTTTCCACATCCCAAAGAATCTGCTATGTTTCCCTAGAGAGATTTCCACAGGACAGCCGATCCTGTTTGTGTATTGCTCAAATTTCTCTCCTCAAGATGCTAGGTTTTGTCAGCTGAGAGATTTGCCATCAGCTAAAGAGCAGTCACCAGATCCAAGTGGCTTCTTTCACTCCTTTCTTTTTTTTTAGGTTAAGTGCAATTCTTTTCTTTTTCTAACCTTTTTTTATTATAAAGATGTGGGGTACAATTCAGGGTTAGGTATACAAGCATTGATTATGCAGGTACCCTTGTTGATGATGTATCTCCCTCCCTCCCTTAGCAGTTTCCTACAACTGCCAATCCCACCCCCTCTACCCTGACAGCTTCCCATTACATCCTAATGCTTTCTTACAGTATTGTAATCTTTCACGATCTGTTTATGAGTGAGAACCTATGGTACTCTGTTCTTTGTTTCTGTGATAGATCACTGAGTATGATCGACTCCAAATCCATCCAAGTTGCTGCAAAGTCAATATATTTGTCCTTCTACAAAAAAGATCCTTTCTTAAGGATAACCATCAGCCATGGACTCCCTGCTACTTATATCTAAGGGTGACCATGATGAGGCCAGCTCTGTGCTGCCTGTGTATTCCAAAACCTCCCTGGGATCAGGATGAACCAGATTGCCAGCCAGACCTGACTTTTGTTAGTTTTCTTCATCTGCCCTTTCTGGGTTCCCTGGAGCAGTCCCTCAGTCCACCGCTGGAACCCATGTCCATGATCTGCTTCTAGGGCTCATGACCCAACAGGTTGTATTGACCATGCTTCTAGGAAGTCAACCCTAAAGACAGATTGTGTGTTTGGTTGGTAGTGAGTACGCCATCTCTGCTGGTAGGTGGAAGGATGCCTGAACCCTGGGCACGTGTCGGTGTGGGGGGTCTGATAATCAGCTGCAAATGCTGGGCTAAGCTTCAGAGATGCATAGAAGATATGTTGTCTCTGGGTTTGAACACTGTGGGGAATATGGTGGCAGTAGGAATGCTGGATCGGTTGACTGCTATCAAGTGTCATTGTTGCATTGAGACAAAGGACAGTCTCAGACATATCACTCAGCAATGGAAAGTGTGAGAGTTAGAGGGGATCTTCATCTTCTGCAACCAAAGAACAAGAATATAGGTGGACTTTGTGAAAGACTGCAATAGAAAGATGTGAAACAGGGTTGAATTGGCAGTTGAGGAAACTTCCAGGGGAGGGAGGGGCACTCCTCATCAACAAGGGTAACTGTATAATGAACATTTGTATACCTAACCCTGAATTGTACACCACATCTTTAAAATTAAAATTAGAAAAGAAGATTGAAGAGAAACCTAAAAAAAGAAAGAAAATAAGAGGTGAAACTTGAATGGAATCAAGAGAGGTGTACTCCTTACCCCACCATGAGTAGGCAATGGAAACTGCCCTGATTCATCCTTTGAGTTTCTGTCTTTTGTTTGTTCTGATTTATATCCTTTTGCTCTTATAAAACTGTCATTATAAGTAGAGTGATTTTCTGAGTTTTGGGAGCCATGCTAGGAAAATATCCACCCTAAGAAAGTAATAGAAACTCCTGAATTTGTAGCAACTGGGAGAGAAGTGTGGGTGACCTGAAATCCCCAAATAGGGGCGAGTATTGGATGTGAGATTAGTCTCACATCTAATTTGCCCAAGATCAGTGGTGCGTGTGCTAAATCCGGGTGCATGGAATCAGAATTGAATTGCATTCCTTTATTATGTTAGGGGGAAATAATAAACAATTCAGAACTGGGCATTCAGAAATGGGTTGCCTAGTCAAGAAAAAAAGTAAAAATAAACATAAGCCAACTAGATGCTAGAATTGCTGGTGACAATAACACTAGTGGAAGGACCACCAGTATCACCGATATGCAAGTGGTGACCATTCTACCTAGGTCAGAGCAGAAAGGGAGGAACATTGTAACAGAGCTGGGCTTTGTGGTACCAACTGGATGACAGATTCTTGGAACAGCAGAAACTGGACCTATACCACGAAGAACTGGGTCAACATGCTGACTAGGCAGCAGTATAGAATCCAACAAGGGAGGACTGACCTGCAGCATCTAGGAGTTATCTCATAGGGCATGTTTCTGTTAGGGACAGGAGATACAGACATCCAACCAGTGCGTCATTTAATAGTCATTCACAGACACAATCAAGAGGACCAGAAGTATGATGTCAGCTGCCCCAAATACAAAGTCATGTGTTTTGCCTCATCAAGATCCAAGACAGTTCTCACAGTGTCTCTGTTTTGTTGGGTTAAAGAGGCTGGGACCCCGTGAAGAGGGTCTCAATGAAAACATGGTTAGAGTATCTTACTGGTATTTTCCAGTTTATTCTACATGAAACCTACAGCCATTATTTTAAGGAACTGTACACTGAGCAAAAATGAAAACACCAATTTTTCAAGAGGATTAGACATGGAGCTCTAGTTGTCATAATACTCACAGCCTGGAAACACCACCATGGCCACCTGTTAGAATAATGCCTTAAGGGGGAGGAGTCAGCCAATTGATGGAATTGTCCCTGACATCTCTGTCACACTGAGTCCACTGAGTTCATTTATGTTCCTCCCCCGTGGTTATGCTCCCTCTTTCTTAGGTATAATCAGGATACATACACTAAGACATAGGGGGAAGAATTACTGTGCTTCCTTAGTCTATGAAGTAAGAACTGTTAGTCTAAGAAAAACAATAGAAATCTATAACTATCAACACTTACCCAAGACAATATAATAAATCAAAACCAATGTCACATTCCAAAGCAAGTAATTTTTTGTATATATAAGATAAAAATTAGCTCCATCCTTCAAAACTTAATAAAGGGAGGAAGTTCCTCCCATGTTTTCATTTAATTCACTAGTCACAAATCTGCATGGATAAAGGCATATGATACTGGACTACTGAAAACATCATCAACTGTGGCCCCACTGTACCTGCTGTGACAGATGTTTTCTCCTAAAAAACGTAGTTAATAACACAAGCATGGTCAGTTTGGTGACTCAGCCTGTATTCCCAGCACTTTGGGTGGCCAAGATCAATAGATTGCCTGAGCCTGCAGGTTCAAGACCAGCCTGAGCAACTTGACCAGACCTCGTCTCTACAATGCATATCTTTAAAAAATGAGCCTGACGTGGTAGTGCATGCCTGAAATTGTGGCTACTTAGAAGGTTAAGGTGGAAGGATCTCCGAAGCACAGGAGCTCAACGCTGGGGTGGATGTGAGTGTGCCACTGCACTGTAGTCTGGACAATGGAGTGAGACTCCTACTAAACAAATAAATAAATAAATAAATAAATAAATAAATAAATAAATAAATAAATATATAACACAGGCTTAGGTGTATAGCATGAGCGATTGGTCTGGAAAATACATTTCCTTCAAAACTCTTCATGAAGATGAAGCAGTAACATTATGCATTTACATGGGAACGGTAGCAATATTAATTCAGAATCAGTCTCTCTCTCTCTCTCTCTCTCCCTGTCTCTCTGTCTCTCTTTCTGTCTCTGCCTATATCCCCTCCCTCCTCCACCTCGTTACCTGAATACATCCCTGAGGGATCTAGACTATCTTACTAATAAAAACAAGACTGATAGGCCCCTAGCTGGAATGACCAAGAAAAAGTGAGAAAAAGCCCAAATAAACACAATCAGAAATACAAAAGATTAAATCACAACTGACCCCAATGAAATACAATAGATTATCAGAGATTACTATGTACACCTATATGGAAACAAACTTGAAAACCTAGATGAAATGGAGGATTTTCTGACATCACACAACCCCCTTAGGTTAAAACAAGAAGACACGGAGACACTAAATAGGCCCATAACAACCCAGGAAATTGACTTTGTCATATAAAAACTACCCACACACACAAAAAAAAGCCCTGGGCAAGTTGGCTTTCCAGCAGAATTCTCAAAATGTACAAGGAGAAGCTGATACCAGTCCTATTGAAAGTATTCCAGCTGGGCTTGGTGGCTCAGCCTGTAATTCCTCGCCTTTGGGAAGCTGAGGTGAGTGGATTGCCTGAGCCCATGAGTTCAAGACCCGGCTGGGCAGTGAGACCTCATCTCTACAATAAATAAAAAAATCAGCTGGGTGTGGTAGCACATGTCAGTAATTACAGTTACTGGGAAGTCTGAGGTGGAAGGATCGCCAGAGTCCAGCAGGTCGAGGCTGTGGTGGCTGGGAGCGGCCACTGCACTCTAGCCTGGGCAACAGAGTGAGAATCCAACTCAAAAAAAAAAAAAGAAAGAAAGAAAGTATTCTAGGCAATCAAGAAAGCCAAATCATTTTACAAAGGTCACATCAAACTGATACCCACACAGGGTAAAGATCCAACAAAGAAAGAGAACTATAGGCCAATATCACTTATGAACATAGAGGCAAAAATACCCAACAAGGTTCTAGAAAATCAGATCCAAAAATACATCTCAAATATCATCCACCATGACCAAGTAGACTTCATCCCCAGGATGCAGGACTGGTTCAACATTCACAAAACATAAATGTCATGAAATGCATCAGTGGATGTAAAAGTAAGAACCACATGATTATCTCATTAGATGCAGAAAAAGTTTTTGATAAAATTCAGCATCTCTTCTTGATAAAAACCCTCAAACATCTAGGTATAGAAGGAAGAGACCTCAAAATAGTAAGTGCCATCTACGAAAAACCCACAGCTAGCATATTGCTAAATGGTCAGAAATTACAATCATTTCTCCTGAAAACTGGAACAAGACAAGGTTGTCCACTCTCACCCCTCTTGTTCAATATTGTGTT
>NW_007259925.1:127083-132338 GCF_000164805.1 Carlito syrichta
TATCCAAAGAGGAAAAGAGGAAGTCAAGTTATCCCTCTTTGCTGATGATATGATCCTATACCTTGAAAATCCAACAGAATCTGTAAAAATCCTGATTGCACAGATAAATTACTTTGGGACGGTCTCGGCAACTTCCTAACCAGATAAGTGAAAGACCTGTACAATGAGAACTACAAAACACTGCACAAAGAAATCCAAGAAGACACAAACAAATGGAATAATAGCCCATGCTCATGGATAAGAAGAATCAACATTGTTAAGATGTCCATCAAAGGTAATCTACAGATTCAGTGCAATGCCCATTAAGTTGCCAACATCATTCTTCTCAGACCTGGAAATGACAATACAGAAATTGATATGGAAACATAAACGACCATGCATAGCCAAAATAATCCTTAGCAAAAGAAACAAAGCAGGAGGCATCACACTTCCAGACTTCAAACTTTACTATAAGGCTACAGTAAGCAAAACAGCCTGGTATTGGTACAAGAACAGGCACATAGACCAATGGAACAGGATAGAGTTTCCGGAAGCAAAGCCTCACTTCCTCAACCAACTCATCTTTGACAAAGCCTTCAGTAAAAACCACCGGGGAAAGGAGAACCTATTCAGTAAAAGGTGCTGGGAAAACTGGCTGACCACATGCAGAAGATTGAAACAGGACCCCTACCTGTCACCATAAATAAAAATTAACTCTAAATGGTCAAAGACCTAAATGTAAAACCTCAAACTATAAGAACCTTAGAAAATGCAGGAAATACTCTTATGGAAGTTGGAAATGGCAACCGATTCCTGACCAAAACCCGAAGTTCCCAGGCAATAGGAGATAAGATAGACAAGTGGGACCTCATTAAACTGACAAGCTTCTGCAAAGCCAAAGAAACCATCAAGAGAGCAGGGAGACAGCCCACAGAATGGGAAAAATACTTGCCAACTGTATATCTGACAGAGGCCTAACATCTAGGATCTACAAGGAGCTCAAACATGCCGATAGGAAAAAAAACAACCACTTTAAAAAGTGGGCAAAGGACATAAATAGACACTCTCAAAAGAAGATATATGGGTGGCCAACAGACACATGAAAAGTGTTCAGACTCACTCATCATTAGAGAAACGCAAATCAAAACCACATTGAGATACCACCTGACCCCTGTAAGAATGGCCATCATTAATGAAACAAACAACAGCAGATGCAGACAAGGATGTGGAGAAAAAGGAACACTTCTGCACTGCTGGTGGGAATGCAGACTAATACAACTTCTTTGGAAGACAGTGTGGAGATTTCTGCAGGAACTAGAAATTGACCTTCCATATGACCCAGCAATTCCCCTATTCGGAACATACCTAGAGGAACTCAAATCATTCTACAAAAAAGATACCTGCACATGTATGTTTGTTACACCTCTATTCACAATAGCAAAAACATGGAATGAGTCTGTTGCCCATTGAAGCTGAACTGGATTAAAAAAGTGGTACATATACACAATGGAATATTAGGTAGCCACAAAGAAGGACAAATATATGGACTTTGCAGCCAATAGGATTGATTTCGAGTCGATCATACTCAGTGATTTATCCCAGAAACAAAGAACTGAGTTCCATATGTTTTCACTCATACGGTGACCTTGAACAATTATAATGCTGTGGGAAAGTGATTGGCAGTAGCGGAAAACTGTCAGGGGAAGGGGGATGGGAATGGTAGTTGGGGGAAGTTGCTAGGGGAGGGAGGGGCATGCCTCTTCAACAAGGGTACCTGCATGATCAATGTGTGTATACCTAGCCCTGAATTGTACTCCACATCTTTATAATAAATAAACTATTTAATTTAAAGAAAATAAGCCAGTTGTGGTAGTGCATGCCTGAAATTGTGGCTACTTGGAAGGCTAAGGTGAAAGGATCTCTGAAGCCCTGGAGTTCAACGCTGGGGTGGATGTGGGTGTGCCACTGAACTCTAGTCTCGGCAATAGAGTGAGACACCCACTCAATAAGTAAGCAAATAAATAAATAACAGAGGCTTAGGTGTATAACAAGAGCTATTGGTCTGGAAAATACATTTCCTTCAAAACTCTTCATGAAGATGAGGCAGTAACAAGATGTATTTACATGGTAACAGCAGCAATATTAATTCAGAATCAGTCTCTCTCTCTATGTCTCTCTCTGCCTATATCTCCTCCCTCCTCCACCTCGTTACCTGAATACATCCCTGAGAGATCTGGACTTTCTTACTATAATTCACATATTGCAATGCTCCATTCTGTTCATGACATTTGGTCATCTGGCCTGATGATCATGAAATGACAAGGTTTCTGTATACCTCAGTATACACAAGGAGCTCCAAAAGACCTAAGTGAATGTCTGTTGACAACGATGTTTCATGACAATGATATCAGCAAGACATCCACTGGTGAGAGTATAACCACTGGCAGTCCCAGGTCCAGTCATTAGCAGTTTGTGAGACTTTTATAGCCTCAGGATATATCCAGATCTCTTCCCATTCAGGGACTGGCCAGATATCTCACTGTTTAGGGACATATAGTCTGAAGCATGCTGGACACATCCTCTTGAAAAAAGACACATCATTGCACATTTTACTTCTTTCAATCCCATAGTCAAAGGGTGGAAAGTACTGGTGGAGTGTCTGGCAGGACCTACCAAGAAAGCACAAGTGAGGCCGGGCTCAGTGGCTCAACCTGTAAACGTGCACTTCAGGGGGCCGAGATGAGTGAATTGCCTGAGCCTGCGGGTCAAGACCCACCTGGGCAACTTGGCGAGACCTTATCTCTACAATGAAAAAAATAGCCAGGCATAATAGTGCGTGCCTGTAGTTCAAGCTACTTGGAATGCTGAGGCGGAAGAATTGCCGGAGCCCAGTACCTCGAGGCTGCGGTGGCCTGGAGTGGCCACTGCACTCCAGGCTGGGCGACAGAGTAAAACTCCAACTCACAAAAAAAAAAACCAGAGAAGAAATTACAAGTTTAGCCCGTGGAGTTCTGGAGCAAGGCTACAACTACTCAACAATTAAGAAAAGGCCAGGCTCGGTGGCTCAGCCGGTAATCCTGCACCTTTGGGAGGCTGAGGTGAGTGGATTGCCTGGGCGGCAAGACCTCATCCCTACAGTAAATCAAAAAATCAGCTGGGTATGGTAGTGCATGCCTGTAATTCTGGCTACTCGGAAGGCTGAGGCGGAAGGATCACCGAAGTCCAGCAGATCGAGGCTGCGGTGGCCGGGAGCGGTCACTGCACTCCAGTCTTGGCGACAGAGTGAGATTCCAACTCAAAAAAAAAAAAAACAATAAAAAAAGACCTTGTGATGAGACTCAGACCACAGGAGAAATGGAGAGTCTGGACATGGGAAAAATTGAGCAGGCAGTCATAATTCCTTGCTATAATCTAGGGTCTATCAAATGCATGAAATGATTAGGTCAGGAAAACCCAGGAGCAATCTATCATAAAATGCAAGTGGTGCATCCAGAACCAGGCAGGAACAAGAGACCCAGACCCTCCCATGAGAGGACTGATTATCTCACAGTTTACTTATTTTAGTATGGACATGAAAGCCAAAATTGCCCTTGACCGCAATATGGTTCCATCCATACAGTCTTAAGAAATAGAACTTTCGAAGAAAAATCGATGCACAAACAACAGGTTGATAAATGTGGCCCAGATGAAAGTCATGCATGGGTGCTCCAGAGCAGGCTCCCTCTGGCCAAGCTAGAACTGCTGCCACCACTAAATGTCCAAATTTTGAAAACAGACCAACACTAAGCCACTAATATGGTGTTCCCTTTCAAGGAAACCGACTAGCCTCTTGGAGCCAAGTTGCTTTTATCAGATCTCTTCCAACTGCAGAGGACAATGCTTCATCCTGCCTGACATTGTAATGAATTTCTTGTGTGGATTTGCCCATCCCGACTGTCATCCCCAGCCACCACCAACTTACTGCACTCACAGAGTATCTGATCTACTATTGTGAGATCATGACCGACAACACTTTGGACTAAGGGACACATTTGACAGTACATGAAGTAGAGATGGAAATATTTTCATGGGATCTGTTCAGATCACATGTGCTTCTCCCACCAGAAGCAAGATGACCCAACCTCACAAAAGCCTCTGAAGGATGCAGCTGAGGGGCCCTCTTGGAGATGACACCCATGAAGGTGAACTTCTGCCTTCAAGATGCTGAACATTTAGAGGTAATGGCCATTATACAATCTTGTGTCCACAGACGTGGAACACATGAGCCTGGGACTCAGGAAATGGAGTCCAGAATGTCTCTACTCACTCAACTTTATTGAGGTAGCCCACCTGGACATCTGTACTTCTCATCTCCCAAAATTTTATATTTGTGGATTTAAAATACAAATCTAAAATTTACATCTGTGATGCTAGTGTCCCTGTCACCACTCTGGGGCTCACCAGTTTTCCTGAAGATCCTAGTCAGTGGGTATGTCTTTCTCCTATACAAAAGGCAAGGTTCAAAACACCCATCTCTGAACTTTTGGATCCCTGACCCCACAGCAATATTGAAGTGCAAGTCAATTCTGATGCTTACTAGGAATGATGACCTAAGTTAGCCCAGAATCCACTGGTTGTGGGTAAATCCTTCCAACACTAAGCTCACATCCAATGCCAGCCTTAAGTTCGGGGTTCTTAGGCCACCCACACTTTGGACCAACTTGCAAAAATTTTAAGGTTCCCATGACACCCTCAGGGTGTTTGTTTTGCTACCATGGCTCATAGAATTCAAAGAAGTGCTATATTTATGAAGACATTTTAGTAGACCCAAAGAAAGCATTACAGAACTAGCAAAATGGAGACATATAGGGCCAGGTGAGGGAGTACCCCCAATGGGAAGCTCCCATTGTCTACTAACGGTGGAGGGAGTAAACACAGACACTTTCAAGGAAAAACAGGTACGTAAACACCCCAGTACTTACACAACAGGTTAATGAATATGGCACACATGAAAGCCATGTATGGGTGCTCCAGAATGGGCTCCCTCTTTACAAGTTAGAACTGTAGCCACCACTAAATATCCATACTTCCAAAACACAAACCTACACTAAGCTACCAATATGGTGACCACCAGATAAAACGCCCTGTCAGGGAAGACCCTTGCAGGTACACTGAGATCCTAGGAGTCAGATTCTAGCGCAACAGGAGTAGGGACAACTTTCAGGTCCCTCTCTGTCTCTCTGTATCTCTCTCTCTCTCTCTCTCTCTCTCTCTTTCTCTCTCTCTCTCTGTGCTGT
>NW_007259925.1:133137-154562 GCF_000164805.1 Carlito syrichta
AGGCATGCAGAGAAAACAAACACCCTCCCCAAAGGCTGCTGCATTTCTGTGGAGTACCTGAAGCCCAGATAAATCCTGACACGTGCTGAGGAAGGCTTTGAGGGCTTGGAACAACTTGGAGAACATGGAGCCCAAAAGAATCAAGAAAAGGTGGGTGGGAAATGAGGGCCCAAATCTTCAAGCCTGGAAGACTGGAGGATGTGTGTGTGGTGGAGGGGGTTGGCGGGTCCGGAAGATCAGGGAGTATGCAGACCCCTCCAAGCCTGCTTCATGTGTGTGGACTTTCTCTGAGGCTGCAGAATTTACCCTTTTCTCTGTCCTCCTCCGAATTGTCCCCTTGAAATTTCCCTCCCCAGTGGGCCCATTCTGGGACTTAGTTCTTCCCCACCCTCAAATCTAAATGAGGCCATCTCTACTCTGTTCCTGGTTTGATTCCTCTCCAATTCAGAAATTGACACGGTTTGCACTTATTCCCTCTGGAGCTTCCCCACTGAGGCGAGAGGTGCTCACAAACCCCAGGACTGACACCAGAGTTCTATCTTCTGAATCTTTTCCTTTTCCTGCACCCCTGCAGCCTCCTATGCCCCAGCACCTCAGGCCACATGGAGATCTCCTTATGTGAGGGTTTCTCTCCAGATTTCAAGCCCTCCCCTTTTCCTCATGCAGCCCAGAGCCTCACCACGAACGTGAACAGAAAGTCATGCCAGAAACACTCTTGAGACCACACTCCAGTTAAGCAAGACTTTTATTCTGCCTTTTCAAGACACTTCTCTTTGTCCAGCAGGTCAAGCCGATGAGATGACAGCCATCGATCTGGAAATTGCTCAGCGGTGGATATGGATATCACAGGGCCATGAGTAGTTCTGCAAACAATACAATCTTATCATTTGTTCAATCCAAATTAGGTATCACAAGATACACAATGCACAACTCATAATTCAGCCATCTTCTCTGCAGTTATTTTTAACTTTTAAATCTTTTATTTTAAAATTGTGGGATACAATTCAAGGTTATGTATACAAATATTCAATGTGCAGGTATCTTTGTTGATAAGGTGTACCCCACCCAGGAACATACCCCCTACTGCAAATCCCACCTCCCCATCCTCCCACACCCTTGCAGTTTCCCGCTACTGTCAATCCTTTTCTTATAGTATTACAATAGTTGTTCAAGGTCCACTTATGAGTCAGAACATGTGATACTCAGTTCTTCATTTCTCTGAATGGTCACTCAGTATTATAGACTCCAAGTCCACCCAGACTGCTGTGAAGTTCATGATTTTGTTCATCTTTATAGATGTGTAATATTCCATTGTGCATATGTACCCCCTTTTTTAAATCCTATCTTCTTTTGAAGGGCAGCACAGTTGGTTCCATGTTCTTGCTATTGTGAACAATGCTGTGAGAAACATACGTGCACAGGATCTTTTTAATAGAGTGATTTGAGATCTTCTGGGTATATTCCCAGTAGTGGAATTGAAGGGTCATATGGAAGGTGATTTTCAGGACTTTTAGAAAATGCCACACGTGTTTTCCACAGTGGCTATACTAGTTTACACTCCCACCAACAGCGTAGAAGTGTTCCCTTTTTGTCACATCCTCTCCAGCATCGGTTATTTTTTGAGTTTTGAGAACGGCTATTCTGACTAGAGTTAGGTGGTGTCTCAGTGTAGTTTTAATTTTCTGCAGCTATTTTTAAGCCAAATTTTCCACTGAAAAATAATTATTGTCCATATTTATGCAATTCATTTGGCATATTGCATCATCATTTTTAATGAGTAAATCAGGATGCCCCTTTTCAAACTGCCCTCCTAGAGCATAGATTCCACGCTGGATTCAGAAGCAGATATGAAACCACACCTACTTGTGCTGGCAGCATATCCTTTTTTGACACAATATGTGTTTATTTTTATACATTTCATGTGCAACTGATTGTATATGATTGAAGCTGTCTTGTTTAGCACAAACATCAGTATCTTGTGGATACATTTGCAGTCAACAGACTTAAGATCATCATTGCTTTTCATTTACACATTTCATTAATAGGTCTTTTAGCAATTTTGTTATTTTATACATAAGATAATCAGTTTATATATGCAGAAATTTCATGGCTATGTTCTTAAGAAGTGCGAATTAGTGGGAAACATAATTTTTAAGACTAAAATTTGTTTAAAGAAAGTTTTAAAATGAAAAAAATGTTGGGCACAGTGTGGTATTCCTGATTTCCTGGGTTTTAGGGAGGCTCAAGCAAGAAGAGTGTTTGAGTGTAGGAGTTGGAGACTCAGTGAGTTAAGATCACTCCACTGCACTCCAGTTCAGGTGATAGAAAACCAGTCTCAAAAACAAAAACAAACAAACATTTAAAAATGGGGAAAAGGGCAACCTACTCGGTACCCTCGTGTTGTGGGAGGTTTTCTGTCCTCCCAGTAAATCCTGATTTCTCTCTCTCACCACACACACACAAAATGGAGGGAAAAAAGCAATAGCAAGTATAAACCTAATATAGAAATTAAAGCTTCTAGCCAACTGTAAAATTCCCTTCAGGGCAAATGGAAACTTGAGAAACTAAACGCCAAGCCATGTCATAAATGAATATGTCTTTAGATGTGTTTGTGTGTATATACATGTATTTTGTGATGATGGCTACAAGATACCAAATTGACTTTTAAAAAGCAGGCGTGCTCAATGGCTGCATAATATTTCATCATGTATGTGTACCATGATTAAAAAAAAACACACAGGAGTACTCATAAATAAAGTCAATAAGCCCAAATGCCTATCAAGTTCACAGGACTGAAGTAAATCCTTAATCAATAAGCTGGCTTTCAAATTATTGGTAAAATAAAAATAGAGATGTCTCCAGAATAGTTGACATACATTTTTGTGTGGATCTTTTGGTTAGATGGTTTTATGTTCATCCTTGCTAGAGTTTAAGAGTTTAAGCCTAATGGGCCAGCATTAACACTAAAGCAGAAATCATAAGACTTACAAAACAGACTCTGTGGCAAGAAGACACTCAATCCCAGCCAGACTGTGGTATAAAACCTCATGACAGACAGCAGACCCTAAAAGAAATAAAAAAAATTACCCCAAAATATATTCCCTAGATGTATTTTGAAGTGACCCTGCAAAGCTATCTCTTGGGGGAAATTGCACTTAGAGAGAACACCTTTTAAGGTTCAAAACATTTGCCACCTGTTCTCTCTGAAGCCTGTTGCTTAGAGGCTTCACTTACATATCAAGAACCTCGGCTCCTGCAACTCTCCTATTCTAACTCAAGCATTTATTTTAGTGGTTTTATTTTTTTAGACAGAGCTTAACTCTTTTTATCAATTGCCAATCAGAAAATATTTTACTCTACCTATGATCTGTAAGCGTTTCCCACCCCTACCCTCTTCAAGATGTCTCAACTTTCTGGACCAGTACAATCCACATGTACTGATTTATGTTTTACCTGCAACTTCTATCTCTCTAAGAATGTATAAAAGAAGCTGTAATTCAGCCACCTTAGGCACACTTTCTCAGGACAGTTTTGGACTGCGTCATGGGCCTAGGTACTCTTTTTCTGGCTCAGAATAAATCCCTTTAAATAAATCACAGGATCTGGCCTTTTCATTAACAATAGTTGGTAACCAACTGGGGCCTCAGAGAAGACCAAAGAATCATGTAAACTCAGAAGTAAGGTATCAACATGGACCCACTAAAAGTTCCTCAACTTCAGACTTCCCCTTGGGTAGAGCTGGTAGGAACCTTGAGCTTAGAACCTGTTAGTTGATGGTCTTTTGTTTTATTCTGAACTGATCTCTTCCTAGGAAACTGTTTGGGATCCTAATTTTGATTCAGAGGTGCATTTATTATTGTTTTTTGTTTTTATTTTTGTTTTTGTTTTGAGTTGAATTCTACCTCTGTCACCAAGGCTAGAGTGCAGTGGCATGGTCACATGCTCACAGCCACCATAGCCTCGACCTGCGGGGTTCATGCGATCCTTCTGCCTCCGCCTTTCAAGTTGCTGGATCCACAAGTATGCACCATATTGCTTGGCTAATTTTTAAATTTATTGTAGAGATGAAATCTCACCATGTTGCTCAGGCTGGTCTCAAACCCCTGAGCTCAGGCAATCCTCTCATCTCCGCCTCCCAAAGTGCTGGGATTACAGGCATGAGTCACTGAGCCCGGCTCAGAGGTACCTTCTAAAGGGTCTTCTCCATTGCCATTTTTCTTCCAAAATTAATCATGTCATTTGGCTCACCTGAATATCTGAGAAACTGAACTGTCTTTTTCATAGATGAATGAGAGACTGAGTTTCTCACCTCCATGACATTGAACCTTACACTACAGTTCACTTTCTTCCTTAGGAAAGAAAAATAGAGAAACAATTGAGGAAAGACAAGGAGAATGATCCTCTTCAGGAATCCCAGTTGGTTTTTTGATGCCTTTACTTGCAAGTATTTGTGTAAATTAGAAAGATTCAAGGACATGCCAGTTATCTAGTACTCCAGCTGGTTATTTTTATTTTTCTTTGAGTCAGAGACTCACTCTGTCATCCAGGCTGGAATACAGTGGTTTAATCAGGCTCTCCACAGCTTCAATGTACTGGGTTCAGGTGATTCTTCCACCTCAGCCTCCTGAGTAGCTGGGACTACGGGTGAACACCCAGTTATTTTTTTTTAATTTTTGTGGAGATGAGGTCTTGCTATGTGGACTCAGCTGTTCTAGAACTCCTGAGTTAAAGTAATTCTCCTATCTTAGCCTCCCAAAGTGCTGGGTTTACAGGTGTGAGCCACTGTGCCCAACCCGGTTAGGTATTATGGTCTGTTCTATACACATATTTAAACTGATGAGAAAATTGCATCAAGAAAAATCCAGAGTTCAAAGGTTGACCTAAAACGGAAGGGTTTAAGCATAGACTCTCTTAAATTATCTGTCTACTGTATTTACCATGTGGTTTTTTTCTTTTTCTTTTTCTATTTTAGAGATGTGGTGTACAATTCAGGGTCAGGTATACAAATATTAATTATGCAGATACTCATTGATGAACTCTGCTCCTGCCTCCCCTGGCAGTTTCCTTCAATTTCCAATCCCAACCCCCCCACCCTGGCAGTTTCCTCTACTGCCGGTCTCTTTCTTATAGTATTACGATAATTGTTCAAGGTCCTCTTATGAGTGAGACCAAATGATACACTATTCTTTGTTTCTATGATAGATCACAGAGTATGATAGACTCTAAATTACCATGTGTTTTAAGTCTGCTATTTTTACAATGGTGTTGAGCTAAAATTCACTGTTTGGATTCACTCATTTTTTGTTGTTTATTTGTAAACTGGTGAGTTTGTATTGCTATGGTTCTGAAGTAAAAGTCATAGGATACATTGTTTATTTGTATGTGTGTATGTGTTTAGATGTGAATTTTGTTTTGTTTGCTTTTGTTTTAAAAGCAGGATTTACTGAGAGGACAAGTTCCCACAGTGGGAGGGACCCGAAGGAGTTGCCTAGATGTGTTTCTGCATATGTACTTGCATTTTGTTGTGGTGGCTACAAGGTACAAAATTGACTTTTAAAAAAGGAGTACTCATAAATTAAGTTAATAAGTCCAAATGGCTTTCAAGTTCATGTGCGTTAAGTCCTTAATAAATTATCTGGCTTTAAAATTATTGGTAAAATAATAATAGAAATGTCTTCAACATTGCTGTCATTCATTTTTGTCTAAATGTTTTGGTCATGTGGTTTCACATTTATCTCTGCTAGATATTATAAAGTGTCAGGATTTGTCACAGAGGTTATAAAACTATAAACTCAGTTTAAAATTATCTCAGTGTAATTTCTCATAAATAAGACTATATCAATATTGTTGGTTTCATGTAATGACTAAATACTGAACTACCATAAATAAATAAGTATATATACAGTCGTAAGGTTCTAACTTGGGTGAACATTTGATAATCACAGGTTATAAAATTAGTTAGCAAGAAAATAACTTTTTTTTTGAGTTGGAGTCTCACTCTGTCACCCAGACTGGAGAGCAGTGGCCACTTCCAGCCACCGCAGCCTATCATCATCTTGCACTTCCTTCACTGACTTCTCTGGCAGCAGAAAGCAGCCTGAGACTGGATCAGAGAGCGATATTGAAACTGGAGCAATGAACTCCTCGAGGAAATGTATGCAATCTTATAGCCCTACATCTCAGTCTCCAACATCAGCATCCTCTGCAGAGTTGGGCAGGGTGGTCTTCATTCTGCACTTCCTGGATTGACTTCTCTGGCAGCAATGAGCAGCCTGGGACTGGGTCATATTGCATGGTTGAAACCGTATCAAATAACTCCTAGTGGGAATGTATGCAATCCTCTTGCTCGGCATTTCCATCCCCAACATCAGTAGCAGCCACAAACCTGGGCAGGCAGTCTTCACCCTGCACTCCTAGACTGACTTCTCTGGCAGCAGAATGCAGCCTGGGGCTGTGTCAGTTGCACTGTTGAAAGTGTTGAAAAATCTCCTTGAGGAAATATATCCAGTCTTCTTGCACTGTGTATGTGTCCCCAAAATCTGCAACACCCACAGAGCTGGCCAGGGAGTCTTCATACTGTCCTTCCTGGAATGACTTGTCTAGCTTTAGAAACCAGCCTGGGGCTGCGTCAGAGAGTCCTGGACCAAAGAACTCCTCCAGGGAGTGTATCCAGCCTTCTTGCCCTGCATTTCCATCCTCAACATTTCAGCACCTACAAAGCTTGGCAGGTGGTCTTTATCATGCACTTCCTGGACTGGCATCTCTAACAGCATAGAGCATCCTCTGACTGGGGCTTGGTGGGCTTTTGAAACTGGACAAAAGAACTCCTCAGGGGAATATATGCAGTCTTCTCACTCTGCATCTCCATCCCCAACATGAGTAGCACACTCAGAGGTGGGCAGGTTGTCTTCATCCTGCACTTCCTGAACTGACAGCTTTGGCAGCAGAAAGCAGCCTGGGGCTTGGTCACTAAGCGCTGTTGAAACTGGAGCAAAGGACTTCTGGAGGATATCTATCCAGTCTTCTTACTCTGCATCTCCATCCCCAGGATCAGTAGCACCTATAGAACTGGGCAGGTGGTCTTAATTCTGCACTTTTTGGACTGACTTACTTGGCATCATAGAATAGCCTGGGTCAGGGTCAGAGAGTGCAGTTGAACTAGAGAAAAGAACTCCTTGAGCAAATATGTGTTGTCTTCCTGATCTGCACTTCCATCTCCAACATCAGCAGCACCCACAGAACTGGGGAGGTGGTCTTCATCCTGGACTTCAGGGACTAAATTTTCTGGCACGAAAAGAGCTTGTGGTTGGGTCACAGTGCACGGATGAAACTGGACCAAAGAACTCCTCCAGAAATGTATCCAGTCTTCTTGCCCTGTATCTCCATCCCCAACATGAGCAGCACACCCAGAGTTGGACAGGTGGTCTTCATTCTGCATTTCCTGGACTGACTTCTCTGGAAACATTGAGCAGCCTGGGAATGGGTCAGTGATTGCTATTGAAACTGAAGCAGAGAGCTCCTTGAGGGAAAATATGCAGTCTTCCTGCTCTGCATCTCTGTCTCCAACATCAGCAGCTCCCACAGAACTGGGCAGGGGATCTTTATACTGCACTACTTGGACTAATTTCTCTGGCAGCATAGAACACCCTGAGGCTGGGTCACTGAGCGCTATTAAAACTCTAGCAAGCCAGACTCGGTGGCTCAGCCTGTAATCCCGTGCCTTTGGGAGGCTGAGGTGAGTGGATTGCCTGAGCCCGCGGGTTTGAGACCCACCTGGGCAGCGAGACCTCATCTCTACAATAAATAAATAAAAAAAATCAACCGGGTGTGGTAGTGCATGCCTGTAATTCCGGCTACTCAGAAAGCTGAGGTGGAAGGATCACTGGAGCCCAGTAGGTCAAGGCTGCAGTGGCCGGGAGCGGCCACAGCACTCCAGTCTGGGCGACAGAGTGAGACTCCAACTAAAAAAAAAAACTGTAGCAAAGAACTCCTTGAGGGAATATATGCAGTCTTCCTGCTCTGCAGCCCCATCCTCAACATCAGAGGCTCCGACCCAGCTGGCCAGGTGGTCTTCATCCTGCAATCCCTGGACTAATTTCTCTAGCAGCATAGAGTAGCCTGGGACTGGGTCAGAGAGCACTGTTGAAACTGGAGCGAAGAACTCATCAAGGTTATATAGTCAGTCTTCTAGCTCTGCATCTTCGTCCCCAACATTAGCCGCACTCACAGAGCTGGGCAGTTGGTCTTCATTCTGCACTTCCTGGACTGACTTCTCTGGCAGCAGAAAGAGGTCTGGGGCTGGGTTGTAGTGCTTTGTTGAAACTGGAGCAAAGAACTACTCGAGAAAATGTATCCAGTATTCCTGCCCTGTGTCTCCATCCCCAACATTAGCAAGCCTACAGAGCTGGGCGGGTGTTCTTAATCCTGCATTTCCTGGAGTGACTTACCTGGCAGCATAGATTAACCTGGGCCTGGGTCAGATCATGCTGTTGAAACTGGACTGAAGAACTCCTATGGAAATGTATCCAGGTTTCTTGCCCTGCATCTCCTTCTCCAACATCAGCAGCACCCACAGAGCTGGGCGTATGGTTTCAACATTATACTTCCGGGATTGAATTTTCAGGCAGCAAAATACAGCCTGGGGCTGAGTCAGAGAGAGCTGCTGAAACTGGACCAAGAATTCATCCGGAAGTGTATCCAGTCATCTAGCCCAGCATTTCCATCCACAACATCAGCAGCACCTGCATAACTGGGCAGGTGTTCTTCATTCGGCATTTCCTGAAATGACTTCTCAGGCAGTAGAAAGGGTCCTGGGTCTGAGTCAGAGTGCGCTGTTGAAACTGGACCAAAGAATTCCTCCATGAAATGTATCCAGTGTTCTTGCCCTGCATCTCCCTCTCCAACATCAGCAGCACCCACAGAGCTGGGCAGGTGGACTTCCAGTCTTCTTGCCCTGCATCTACATTCCAACATTAGGAGGACCCACTGAGCTGGGCAGGCAGTCTGCATCATGCACTTCCTGGCTTGACTTCTCTGGCAGCAGAGAGCAGCCTAGGGCTGTATCACTGAGCACCGTGGAAATGGTAGCAACTAACTACTCTAGGGAATCTATGCAGTCTTCTTGCTCTACATATCTGTCCCCAACATCAGCAACATACACAGAGCTGGGCAGGTGGTCTTCATCCTGAACTTCTTGTACTGATTGCTCCAGCAGCATAGAGCAGCCTGGGGTTGGGTCAGAAAGCAGTGCTGAAACTGCAGCTGAGAATCCCTCGAGGGAATATATGTAGTCTGCTTGCTCTGCATCTCCTTCCCCAACATCAGAAGCACTCACAGAACTGAAAAGGTATTCTTCATTCTTTAAGTCTTGGACTGAATTCTCTGGAAGCAGAAAGAAGACTGCGGCTGGGTCAGAGCATGCTGTTTAAACTGGGGCAAAAAATTCCTTGAGGGAATGTATGGAGTCTTCTTTTCCTGCATCTCTGTTCCCCACATTAACAGCACAAAAGAGCTGGGCATGTGGTCTTCCTCCTGCACTACCTAGACTGACTTCTCTGGCAGCATAGAGCAGACAAGGGCTGGGTCGCTGAGTGGTGTTGAAAATGGAGGAAAGAACTGCCAGAAGAAATGTATCCAGTCTTCTTATCTTGCATGCCCATCCCCAGAATCAGCAGCATCCACAGAGCTGGGCAGATGGTCTTCATTCTGCACCTGGACTGACTTTTCTGGCAGCATTGGGCAGCCTTGGCCTGGGTCAGAGAGTGCTGTTGAACTGTAGCAAAGAATTCCATGAGGGAATATATGCAGTCTTCTGAGGCTGGAGAAGAGAGCGCTTTTGAAACAGAAGCAAAGCACTCCTTGAGGAAATATATGCAGTCTTCTTGCTCTGTATCTCCATCTACAACATCTAGGAAATGAATCCTGTCTTCCTGGCAGGCCTCTCTGTCCCCAACATCAGTAGCACCCGCAGAGCTTGACTGGTGGTCTTCATCCTGCACTTCCTGGACTGACTTCTCTAGCAATAGAAAGCTGCCTGAGACTGGATCAGAGAGTGCAGATGACAATGGAGCAATGAACTCACAGAAATATATCCAGGCTTCTTGTCCTGCAGCTCCTTCCCACATCAAGCAGAACACACTGAGCAGGTAGTCTTCATCCTGCACTTCCTGTAGTGACTTACCTGGCAGCAGAGATTAGCCTGAGACTGGATCAGGGAGCTCTGATGCAACTGTGTCAAAGATCTCCTCGAAGGAATATATGCACTCTTCTGGCTCTGCATTCTTGTCACCAACATAAAAAGCACCCAGAGAGCTAGGCATGTAGTCTTCATCCTGCAATTCCTGGACTGCTCTGACAGCAGAAAGCAGTTAGGACAGTTCAGAGAGCACTGTGCAAACTGGAGGAAAGAACTTCTCAAGGAAAGATATCCAGTCTTCTTACCAAGCATCTTCATCCCCAACATCAGCAGCACTCACTAGCTGGGCATGTAGTCTTCATCGTGCACTTCCTGGACTGACACCTGTGGCAGCATAGAGCAACTTTGTCATGGTTTAGACAGTACTGTTGAACTGCAGCAAAGAACTCCTCGAGGGATTATATGCAGTCTTCTTGCTTTCATCTCCGTCCACAACATGAGCAGCACCCACAGGTGGTCTTCATTCTGCACTTCCTGAACTGACTTCTCTGCTAGAATAGAGCAGTGTGGGGCTGAGCCGGAGGGCTCCGTTGAAACTGCAGTAAACAAGTACTAGAAAAAATGTAACCAGTTCTTCTATTGCATCTCCATCCCCAACATCAGCAGCATCCACAGAGTTGGGCAGGTGGTCTTCAGCTTTCAATTACTATACTGAGTTCTCTCACAGCTTAGAGCAGCCTATGCCTGAGCAGAGAGCACTGTTGAAGTTGTAGCAAAAAATTCCTTGAGGGAATATATGCAGTCTTCTTGCATTGCATCTCTGTCACCAAAAACCAGCAGCACCCGCAAAGCTGGGCAGGAAGTCTTCATCCTGTACTTCCTGGACTGACTTCTCTGGCAGCAGAAAAACAGTGTAGGGCTGACACGTGAAGCACAATTAAAACTCTTCAACCAAATATATCCAGTCTTCTTGCCCTGCATCTCTGTCTCCAACATTAGCAGAACCGGTAGAGCTTGGCATGTGAACTTAATCCTGCACTTTCTAGACTAACTTCTCTGGCAGCATAAAGCACCCTGGGGCTGGGTCAGAGAGTGCTGTTGAATTGGGAGCAAAGGACTACTTGAGGAAATGTATCAGGTCTCCTTGACCTGCATCAACAACCTTAACATAAGCAGCACCCAGAGGGCTGGGCAGTTGGTCTTCATCATGCACTTCCTGACCTGACTGCTCCAGCAGAACAGAGCAGCCAGGTGTAACAGAGCCCTTTTGAAACTGCCTCAAAGTACTCCTCGAGGTTATATATTCAGTATTCTTGATCTGCATCTTGGTCCCCAACACCAGCAGCACACACAAAGCTGGGAAAGTGGTCTTCATCCTGCACTTCTTGAACTTATTTCTCTGACAGTATAGAGCACCTTGGGTCTGGGTCAGAGCATGCTGTTCAAACTGCAGCAAGGAACTCCTGTAGGAAATTTATCCTGTCTTCCTGGCCTGCATCTCCATTCCCAACATTTAAAGCACAATTAAAACTCCATTCCCAACATTTAAAGCACAATTAAAACTGGAGCAAAGAACTCCTCAACAATATATATTGAGTTTTTTTGCACTTCATCTCTGTCTCCCACATTAGCAGAACCTGCAGAGCTCAGCATGTACACTTAATCCTGCACTTCCTAGACTGAATTCTCTGGCAGCATAAAGCAGCCTGGGGCTGGGTGAAAGAGCTCTGATGAAACTGGAGCAAAGAACTCCTTGAAGAATTGTATCCAGCAGCACCCCCAAAGCAGGGAGTTTGTCTTCATCATTCACTTGCTGGCCTGACTGCTTTGGCAGAACAGAGCAGTCTGGGATTGCATCACAGAGCCCCTTTGAAAATGCATCAAAGGACTCCTCGAGGTAACATATTCAGTCTTCTTGCTCTGCATCTCACTCCCCAAAATTAGCAGGACACAAAAGCTGGGAAGGTGGTCTTCATCCCACACTTCCTGGACTGCCCTCTCTGGCAACATACAGCTGTCTGAGGCCAGGTCAATGAGCATTGTTGAAACTGGAGCAAAGAACTCCTCAAGATCATATATTCAGTCTCCTTGCCCTGCATCTCTGTCCCCAACATCCCCAGCAGCTACAGAGCTGGGAAAGTGGTCTACATCCAGCAGTTCCTGGAATGTTTTCTCTGACAGCAAAGAGCACATTGGGGCTGGGTCAGAGCATGCTGTTGAAAATGCAGCTAGGAACTCCTCTAGGAAATGAATCCTGCCTTCCTGGCCTGCATCTCCATCTCCAACATCAGTAGCACCTACAGAGCTTGGCTGGTGGTCTTCATCCTGCACTTCCTGGACTGACTTCTCTAGCAGCAGAAAGTTGCCTGAGACTGGATCCGAGAGTGCAGTTGAAAATGGAACAATGAAGTCCTATTGAAATGTATCCAGTCTTCTTGCCCTGCATCTCCTTCCCATATTTAGCAGCACACACAGACCTGAGCAGGTGGTCTTCATCCCGCACTTCCTGTAGTGACTTACCTGGCTACGTAGATTTCCTGGGGCTGGGTCAGGGAACGCAGAGGAAACTGTGTCAAAGATCTCCTCAAGGGAATATATGCAGTCTTCTGGTTGTGCGTCTCCGTCCCCAATATCAGCTGCATCCATAGACCTGGGCAGGTTATCTTCACCCCGTACTTCCAGAACTGACTTCTCAGGCAGCAGAAAGCATCCTGGGTCTGTGTCAGAGTGCGATGTTGGAACTGGACCAAAGAACTCCTACAAAATTGTATCTGGTCTTCTTGTCCTGCATCTCCTTTCCTTATATGAGCAACACACAGGCCTGAGCAGATGGTCTTCATCCTGCACTTCCTTTAGTGACTTACCTGGCAGCATGGATTAACCTGGGGCTGGGTCGGGAATACTGATGCAACTGTAGCAAGCATCTCCTCGAGGGAATATACGCAGTCCTCTGGCTCTGCATCTTTGTCCCCAACATCAGCAGCACTCTGCATCTTTGTCCTCAACATCAGCAGCACCCACAGAACTGGTTATGTGGTCTTCACTCTGAAATTCTTGGACTGCTCTGACAGCAAAAAGCAGTTGAGACAGTGACAGAGAGCACTGTAGAAACTGGAGGAAAGAACTCCTGGAGGAAAGATATCCAGCCTTCTTGACAAGCATCTCCATCCCCAACATCAGCAGGGTTGGCTAACTGAGCAGGTAGTCTTCAACCCGTACTTCTAGGACTGACATCTCTGGCAGCATAGAGCAACCTTAGCCTGGATCAGACAGTGCTGTTGAAATTTAACAAAGAATTTCTGGAGGGTTTATATGCAGCCATCTTGCGCTGCATCTCCGTCCACAACATGAGCAGGACCCACAGCTGTTCTTGATCCTGCCCTTCCTGCACTGACTTCTCTGCCAGGATAGAGCAGCATGGGGCTGGGCTGGAGGGAAACATTGAAACTGCAGCAAAGAACTCCTAGAAAAAATATAACGAGTCTTCTTGGACGGCATCTCCATCCCCAACACCAGCATGTCCCACAGAGCTGGGCAGGTGGTCTTCAGCTTGCAATTCCTATCCTGAGTTTTCTGGCAGCTTAGAACAGCATATGCCAGGTGCAGATAATGCTGTTGAAATTGTAGCAAAAAATTCCTCGAGGGGATATATGCAGTCTTCTTGATTTGCCTCTCCATTGCGAAAATCAGCTGCACCCACCAGGCTGGGCAGTTAGTCTTCATCCTGCACTTCCTGGACTGAATTCTTTGGCAGCAGAGAGCAGCCTGGACTGACTCAGAAAGTACAATTAAAACTGGGAGCTGGGCTCGGTGGCTCAGGCTGTAATCCCGCGCTTTTGGGAGGCTGAGGTGAGTGGATTGCCTGAGCCCGCGGGTTCGAGACCCGCCTGGGCAGTGAGACCTCATCTCCACAATAAATCAAAAAATTAGCCGGACGTGGTAGCGCATGCCTGTAATTCCGGTTACTTGGAAGGCTGAGGCGGAAGGATCGCCGGAGCCCAGCAGGTTGAGGCTGCGGTGGCCGAGAGCGGCCACTGCACTCCAGTCTGGGTGACAGAGTGAGACTCCAACTCAAGAAAAAAAAAAAAAACCAACAAAAACAAAAACTAAAAACAAAACAAAAAAACAAACCGGAGCAAAGAACTCCTCGACAAAATGTATTGAGTCTTCTTGCCCTGCATCTTTGTCTCCAACATTAGCAGAACCCGCAGAGTTCAGCATGTGTACTTAATCCAGGACTTCCTAGACTGACTTCTCTGGCAGCATAATTCAGCCTGTGACTGGGTCAGAGAGCACTGTGGAAACTGAATCAAAGAACTCCTTGAGGAATTGTACCCAGTCTTCTTGCCCCGCATCTAAAACTCCAACATCAGCAGAACCCCAGAGCTGGGCAGGTGGTCTTCATCATGCACCTCCTGACCTGAGTGCTCTGCAGAACAGGGAAGCCTGGGATTTTATCACAGAACTGATCTAAACTGCAGCAAAAAACTCCTCAAAGTTACATATTCAGTCTTCTTGACCTGCATCTTGGTTTCCAACATCAGCAGCACCCACAGAGCTGGGAAGGTGGTCTTCAACCTGCACATTCTGGATTATGTTCTCTGGCAGTATAGAACAGCCTGGGGTTGGGTCACTGAACATTGTTTAGACTGGAGCAAGGAACTCCTGGACATGATATATTCAGTCTCCTTACTCTGCATCTCCATCCCAAACATCAGCAGCATCCGCAGAGCTGGGAAAGTTGTCTTCATACTGCACTTCCTGGACTGTCTTTTCTGCGGGCATAGAGCAGTGTCACTGAGCATTGTTGAAACTGGAGCAAAGAACACCTTGAGATTATATATTTAGTCTCCTTGCTCTGCATCTTCGTCCCCAACATCAGCAGCTTCAGAGAGCTGGGAAAATAGTCTTCATCCTGCACTTCCTGGACTGATTTCTCTGACAGCATAGAGCACCTTGTGACTGGGTTAGAGATCGTTGTTGAAACTGCAGCAAGAAAGTACTCCAGGAAATGAATCCTGTCTTCCTGGCCTGCATCTGCATCCCCAATGTCAGTAGCACCCACAGAGCTTGACTGGTGGTCTGCATCCTGCACTTCTTCGACTGACTTCTCTAGCAGCAGATAGCAGCCTGGGCTGGATGGGAGAGCACTGTTGAAACTGCAGCAAGGAACTCCTACAGAAATATTTCCAGTCTTCTTGCCCTGCATTTCCTTCCCCCATCTAGCAGCATGCGCAGACCTTAGAAGGTGGTCTTCATCCTGAACTTCCTGTAGTGACTTACCTGGCAGCAGAGATTATCCTGGGCCTCGGTAGGGAGCACTGATGCATCTATGTCAAAGATCTCCATGAGGGAATATATACAATCTTCTGATTCTGCATCTCCATCCCAAACATCAGCCACATCCACAGAGCTGGGCAGGTTGTCTTCATGCTGTACTTCCTGAACTGACTTCTCAGGCTGTAGAAAACATCTTGGGTCTGGTTCAGAGCAACCTGTTGAAACTGGACCCAAGAACTCCTACGGAAATGTGTCCAGTCTTCTTGCCCTGCATCTTCTTCCCCCATCTAGCAGCACACACAGACCTGAGCAGGTAGTCTTCATCCTGCACTTCCTATAATGACTTACCTGGCAGCAGACATTAGCATGTGGCTCGGTGAAGGAGCACTGATGCAACTGTAGCAAAGATCTCCTCGAGGTAATATCTACAGTCTTCTGGTTCTGCATCTCTGTCCCCAACATCAGCAGCACCCACAGAGCTGGGCAGGTGATCTTCAACCTGCACTTCCTGGACTGACCTCTCTGACAGCATACAGCAACCTGGGGCCGGGTCACTGAGCACTGTTGAAGCTCAACATAGGTAAAGGACTTGTCGAGGAAATATGTGTAGTCTTCTTGTTCTGCATTTCTGTCCCCAACCTCAGAAGCACCCCCAAAGCTGGATAGGTGGTCCTCATCCTGCACTTCCTGAACTGACGTCTCTGTCAGCATAGAGCAGCGTGGGGCAACATCAGAGGGCGCTATTGAAAGTGCAGCAAAGACCTCGAATGAATCTATATAGTCTTCTTGTTCTGCCTCTCCGCCCTCAACATCAGCATCACCCGCAGAGCTGGGCAGGTTGTCTTCATCCTGCACTTCCTGGACTGACATCTCTGGCAGCATAAAGCACCCTGGGGCTGTGTCAGAGAGCGCTGTTGTTACTAGACCTAAGAATTCCTCGAGGAAATGTGTCCTGTCTTCTTTCCCTGCATTTCTATCATCAACATTTGCCGCATTCACAGAGCTGGGCAGGGGATCTTCATCCTGCCTTTCTGACTGACTTGTCTGGCAGCATAGAGCAGCCGGGGCCTGGGTCAGAGAGCTCTCTGTAAACTGTAGCACAGAACTCCTCTAAAGAATATATGAAGTTTCTTGCTCTGCATCTCCATCCCCAACATCAGCAGCACCCATAGACCTGGACAGGTGTTCTTAAACCATCACTTCTTGGACTTACCTCTCAGGCAGCATACAGTAGCCTGGGGCTGGATCAGAGGGTGCTCTTGAAACTGTAGCAAACAACTTTCAACTCTCTATCTCCAGGTCTACCACAGAGCTACAGTAGAGTCACCAATGAATACTTGCTTAATGAAATATGCTAGAACCCGATGAAACCCTTTTCCCTTTTCCCCACCGATGGCTTTCCTGGCTTGTGAAATGCTTTAAATAAGACTATATTTCCAGTGATTAAGATTAGTGGAGGTCCAGCAGAAATCTAGGGTCAGCCAGAATTGGGTTAATTGTTACTCTTGCTATTTGGTATCTTAGTTGTTTAGAATGGAGTCAGACTGGTTATTTACTGATATTTTTAAGTAGCATGATAAAGTATAAGCAAATTTAAATATTCAATAATTACTGAGCTGCCATGAGCTCTTCTTTCCCTTGTTCCTCTAGATACGAGGAGATGGATGCCAAGTCCAACCTCTCAGGGGAAGGCAGGAATCTTGAAAATGACTGTCCCAAGTCTAAATTAATCAAAGACACACACACAAAAAGACAGGTTAAACATTTCCACAAACTAAAATCAGCAAGTTCAGTGTTCTAACAGACATCAGGGAAGAAATAGCCTCCAACGGGTCAGAGTAGCTGGAGATAAGAATACAGAGAAGAGGCCAGGGTGGGTCACCCGGTCTTTCACTGCCTCCCAGGCAGTTATCCCTGACACTCAAACTTCACAAAGAAACTTCAGGACTCAGTATGTGAAGTCATAAAGGGTAGTTACTTCCACAGCCTATTCCTTGGGACACAGAAAAGTTTGCATAATGTCTGGCCTAACACATTGTCCCCAACACTTGTCAATTCTTCCTCTTCAGTAGAGCCCATGAGCAAAGACACATGAGCAGAGGCAGACTGAGAAGAACAAAGTTTGTATCTACATTATCTGGGAAAGATAAGGGTCTGTCAAAGTCAATGGTCAATGAAAAAAAGAGCAACTGTCAATTGCAGTGAAGATCCTACCAGTTCCAAGACTGGAGAGAACTGATCCAGAGCTTGAGTCAGTCAGGTGAAAGTCAAGTCACGGTGGAGCGTCTCAAATACAGTGTAGTTCTGTCTGAGCTTCTCTGCCCCACACTGTCCAAAGTAGCTTAAATTGAAGTGAAAGGTACTGAGCTTCTTCCTCCTGGAACAATGTCCATTCATGGGGATGGTATGTAGAGGGAGAGTAGCTCCTTCTTTGTTGAGATCCATGCTAGGGGTAAGAAATGAGTTAGAGGCTCCTACGAAGGACAACCCAGTGGCTGCTTTTTATTCTTGGGCCACAGGCATGCATGCTCTGAATACGAGCCTGGAAATACAAGTGTTTCATGAACAATGCTGGCTACTTTAAAGTCAAGGGAGCACCCTGGCTGGGTGGATCATTGACGTTTTTACTTAAAGGGAGATTAGATGTCTCCCTACAAATGTGTGTTGCTGTCCCTCGTTGTTCCTCTTGTGTTTATCCAGGCGGCCCACAGGTGATCTTTGTGTGTGGTTGGGTATCCATGAGCTCATTTAGTCACAACAGGCACAGGGTTGTCCCTTGTCACACCATATGCGTATTGTCCAGATTGGCCCCAGGTGCTTTGCTGGTAGGTGGGCTCCTGAGGGCCTCATCCAAGGCATAGTGGTAGTCCCTGAAGATGCACTAACTGAGCTTCATCCAGGTGAGTCCCAGATGCTCTGACACATGTGTTTTACACACACAGACATGGTGCACTGATGTAAAGCAGGAGCATGGGGACCTCCAACCATGGGCTTAGAGTCATTACTTCTTTATACCCATCTGTCTTCTGTGAAGGTGGACCCCAGGTGCCTGAAATCTCAGTGGCACCAGAAGCATATTCATATATAGAGAGGTTGAAGGTCCCTCCTGGTGCAGTAGCAAGGCTATGGCCAGCTGTACCCCATGATACCTGATCTAATGGAGGAAAAGAAGGGGTTCTGGGTATCCCACTCAATCTTGCTCCATGATTGAGTGCTCATGATGGGGCCAGGCAGACACACCAAATCCAATGCTGCCACCATCTGTACAAGCGCCTGGTCCCATGATCACCAGCGGGCCTGTAGTGGTGTTGGCCACCAGAGAGGTACTGCCCCAAGTGCCTGGCACAAGTTGCATCTCTCAAGCTAGAATTCTTGGCCTCAGCAATGGAAAAAAACACTTAGTTTTGCTAAAGGTTGGCTGGACATTGATAGGCATGCCAAGTGCAGAATATGGGGATGTCAAAACTACCAAACCTCATTGCAGGATTCTGCACCTGGGTGGCTGGGCTGCAGGAGATGTTGGGTCTTTGCTTTGGATGGATTTGCTGGGTTTGGCAAAATGAAAGAGCTGCTAGGCTGCTGCTGTCCATCGGAGGTGCCAAATGTGGCCTAAGAGGTGACTCGTGGAGTCAAAGGATAAATGGAAGTTGCAGTTGGTCTTCTGAGTAACTGTGCAGCTAACCTGGTGGAGCCTGGTGCTAAGGCAATGCTGCCACTGGTTTGTGCGTTCCAAAGACCAGGCAGCCCCACAGAGGATGGCATGTTGTTCTTCCCTGATGCGAGGAGACTGAAAGATAACAGCCTTGGAGGAAGGGATGGTCTCCTTTGGAGTCGAAGGCAGGCTTGGATGATGATGTTGCCGAGGTGCTTCTCACTAGAATGGTGGTCACTGGAGGAGCCACAGTGGGAAGGATCCTAAAACAGGGGCACTGGGGAGACAGGATCCCTGCAGTTGCCCAGTAGGTGATCCAAATCTGGGCCAAGGGTTGGGTTTTTGACCAAGAGGAGTCTAAAATTGAAGAGGAGATTCAATTTGAGAATTAAATGTAGGTGAGGAGATGTCCACTGATACCTTCACAGGTCACCTCTTTTCCACACTGCCATGAATATGGGTAAATAGGGAAAGAGCTCACTTGGGGCCTGGGAGAAATGTGAAAATGACAGCCTTAGATGCGGGAGTAGTGTCCGTGTCAGTGATCTCAGAGTCTGAAGTGTGGCTGGGATGGTGGAAATGGTTGCCGTGAAATGTACTGACTTGCAACAGGTCTTGGTTGGAGGGACTGGAAGAAGGGTAGGGAAGGAAAGAGAAGGAAGGAAACCTATACACTTGGATGTTGAGAACTCCCTTCTCCTGGAGGGAGGCTTGAAGGAGAGGGTGTGGGTTACGAGGCGGAGAACCAAGCAGTATAGGGGATTTGGCAGCCAAGAGGGCATAGTCAGGAATGGTAGGAGGAGCTGAGACCTGAAAAGAGTAAGTGGCTGTGAAGGGAGTCTGAAGTTTCCCTAGTAGGTAGGGAGAATGAAGGCGATGGACGGGTAGCACTGCAGTTTGCGATGACTCTGTTTCATCCTCCAAAGCCTCCCATTTGTCATCCAAAATTTTGTTCTTCCCTCCACCGCCAAGGCTCTTCTTCAAGGTGCCTCCATAGCTCTCTGCAGGGAAGTTGAGCAGACAGGGGAAGCTCATCTCTGTCTCCCACCAGTGGCAACAGTGTTGGGAGCAAATGTGGCAGTGGCGACAGCAGTGGAATTGACATTTCCCCATTACTGACAACTCTGGATGGAGAAGAACTCCTTGAGGGAATATATGCAGTCTTTGCTCTGCATCTCCGTCCCCAACATCAGCAGCACACACAGAGGTGAACTGGCCTTCATCCTTCATTTCCTGGACTGATTTCTCCAGAAGCTGTAAGAAGCCTATGACTGGGTCAGAGTGTGCTGTTTATACTGGAGCAAAAAATTCCTCGAGGGAACGTATCCATTATTCTTGCCCTGCATCTCTGTTCCCCACATTAGCAGCACCCAAAGAGCTGGGCATGTGGTCTTCAATGTGCACTTCCTAGACTGAATTCTCTGACAGCAGTGAGCGGCCAGGGGCTGGGTCACTGAGCGCTGTTGAAACTGGAGCAAAGAACTCTTGGAGGTAATGTATCCAGTCTTCTTATCTTGCATCTCCATCCTCACAATCAGCAGCATCCACAGGGCTGGGTAGGTGGTCTTCATCCTGCACTACCTGGACTGACTTCTCTGGCAGCATTGAGCAGCCTGGAGCTGGGGCAGAGAGCACTGTTAAAACTGCATCAAAGAACTCCCACAGGAAAGGAATCCAGTCTTCTTGCCCTGCATCTCCGTCCCCAACATTATAAGCCCTCGCAGAGCTGGGCAGGTGGTCTTCATCCTGCACTACCTGCACTGATCCAGCCTGGTGCTGGGTCAGAGAGTGCTGGTGAAACCACAGCAGGCTTCAAAAGAGGCGGGACACCTCCAGGAGGTCTGTGTGAGCTGGGGTCAGTATGGTATTATGAGAGGGAGGTTGTCGAAGCTATCAGAGCCTTCTCACTCCCACTGGTTTTTGAGTGCTGGGGATAGAGATTTCCCCCAGAGGCCCAGGACTGCACCCCAAGGAAGCGAGGGTGCCCTGAGTCTCCAGGGGCTAACAGGTTGGTGATACTTCTCCAGGATCTTTCTTCATCAACTCGGTCTTCCTTAGGAGAAGAAATTATACCCATTCCTTAGCCCTGACGACCTGCTCAGGTGGTGAAAGCAGGAGGGTACGCCTGCGGCTAGGGGTGGGGGAGGATACTCAAGAAGCTGGGGTGTCCGGACATCCGTGAGTTCTGAGCGGACAGCATGGGTTTCTTCTTAGGGACAAACTCCCAGCACACTGGCCGAAGTCATGTCCTGAAGTCATGTCCCAGAGAAGCTCATGTCCTGTGGGAAAGACAGCCGTCTTAGTGGCGATGTCAGAGCCAGCTGAGGGCACACGACCATGATGTGGGTTGAACAACCC
>NW_007259925.1:154886-155964 GCF_000164805.1 Carlito syrichta
CGGTGAACGACTGCCCGGGGGGGAGAGGGGAGGAGGACGGCTGAACCAGGACACAAATCGACTCTGAAAACTGTCCAGATCGAGCTAGTTGTGCGCGATGCGAAGCAGAGAGAGGGCTACAACCGCTGGGACAACTCCCTCGGCTACCAGATCCTTTCGCGGCCATGCACGCACTTAGCAGCCCACAGCCTGTGTCGTCTCCATGGAGATGGTGACCAGGAAAGTGCGCGCCAGGCAGGGCGCGTTAGTCCAGCTGAGAGCGCCTCAAGAACCTTTAAAGACCAACGGGCGAGTGAGAATTCCCAGTCCTTGAGGCTGCTGGTGGCCGGTGTTTGGCACCAAATGGAACACTCCGTGGGGACAGGTGGGGACCAAGGGGCCGGATCCGTCAAAGCCCTTCCCCATTGAACGCCTGTTCTGCAAGCTCCACAGCGAGGCCTGGAGCAGACCTGGGTACCCAGTGGCCATGCGTTGGCTGCCTGTGCCAGGTCCACGGGCAAAGAGCCTGCTCCGTTCCAAATGCAGGGGCAGCCTAGACACTGACAGGCTCCTCCGTGGCTCTTTCGCTTTCTTCTTTTTTTTTTTTTGAGTTGGAGTCTCTCTCTATCGCCCAGGCTAGAGTGCAGTGGCACACTCACGGCCACCCCAGAGTCACCCGTTGGGCTCCGGCGATCCTTCCGCCTCAACCTCTACAGACTCGCAGTACCAGGCCTGGTTCAGTTATTTTTTATTTACTGTAGAGACGAGGTCTCGCCAATTTGCCTGGACTGGTCTCAAACCCTCCACTTCAGGCAATCCACTAACCTCAACCTCCCAAAGTGGTGGGATTACAAAGTGAGCCACCATTTGTATACCTAACACCATTTGTATACCATCATAATAAAAATAATTGAAGCCGTGCTCGGTGCCTCAGCCTGTAATCCTGCGCCTCGCGAGGCTGTGGTGAGAGAATTGCCTGAGCCCGCGGGTTCGAAACCCGCCTGGACAACTTGGCAAGACTTCATCTCTACAATAAATCAAAAATTAGCCGGGCATGGTGGCATGCGCCTGTAGTTCCAGCTACTTGGAAGGCTGAGGC
>NW_007259925.1:155984-157923 GCF_000164805.1 Carlito syrichta
ACAGATTAAGACTCTAACTCAAAGAAAAAAAATTAAAAGTTAAATGATATAAATAAATAAGACAAATGAATAAAATGTTCCATCTTCATTCCCCCAGTTTTTCAGCAAACCTTCCCCATGCCTGTCCCATGTACTTGAGGCTGGAAACGTCTTGTCCCTTAGTCATACCTCCTCATGCTCCCCAAGCACAGTGTGAGAGTCGGACTTCCTCTCCCTGTGCTTACATTTCTACTCAGTGCCAATGTGGCTGCTGAGCTGTTGGAAGGCAGTGTCTTTAGACTGACAATGGGACGCATACTTGCCTCACACACTCATGAGCCAGAACCACTTCCTGTCAATTAACGTACATTATAGGTGACTTACAAAGGGGTAACTCTCCAGAATGCAGTCATAACATAACTTCCACTGAAACCAACACAAAATTTCATCAGTTTTCCATGGATTCGTTTATTTCATTAGTAAAGATACCAGCTTGGTATCTGCACTAGAGGTGAGAAATCATACAAGTGAAATCATCTCTTATTTATAAAAAGGTGATGCAACATGAAAAATTAACAGTACAAAATATACACGTATTATTTGTCTATTGAAAAATTAAATTTAAAAATTGCCAACAGAGATCATGGGTCAATTGGTAATCTTGAATCCTGTATACTCTAATAACCATCTTCAGAAAAACACTCATTTGGCTTCAATGCTCCAGTAACAGTATCAACCACTGTCGAAAATTGTGAATCATGACATTTCCTTTCATCTCACAAACTCCTCCACCCTGACAAAGACCAGTCTCAAAACTGCAGAAATAGTCTTACTTGGCTGGAGTATGGGTTGGCTTCCTGCTCAGTTGACTTCCTGCTCAGTCAGGGTGATTCTCAGTGCTGTACTGGGAGAAGGGGAGAACTCTCAGTTTGGAGAGAAGCCCTGAGATGGGGGAAATTGTATTTCCATCGTGTCTGTGGTGATGAACCTGCATGAATTGAGTAATGGGGAAGTTTCAAAGGTTGAAATTCTGCAGTTGAGTCCTGGGATGTTTGAGAGTGTCCTCCCTCAGTAGGGGAAGGCTGGGTTTGAGTAAGTCCAAACAGTGGGTGCCTAGAGGGAGCATTTCCTGTTTGAGAGGAATCAAGCTGAACACAGAGTAGAAAGGCCTCCTTTGTGGACTATAGGTGGGGAAGAACTAAGGCCCAGAACCAGTCCACTGGGGAGGGAGCCTACAAGGGAGAAACTCTCGCATCCTCCAGGCCTTCCATCTCCCTGCTTAAATTTCTCCAATCTCCTGGGCTCCAAGCACTCCAAGCCATTCAGTCCCTCAACCCCCTCCTCCTTTTCTTGATTATTTCATGCTCCAAATTCTTTAGAGTCCCCAATTCCCGCCCTCCTTGGTCCACGATTCCTACATTTGGAGCTGCACACCCTTCTCTCAAATCTCCCACCCTTCTGTGCACTTGTCTGTTCCCCCTCCCCCTCCCTGTGCCCAGGCGCCTATTCAAAAGGACTGGAGTGCAGTCCTTCCTCTCTTGACGACCTTTCTGCCTTCAGTTCCATTTCTGCTTGGGTCATATAGGGAAGCCCTCCTCTCCCTCCTCATTGTTATGACTTCCTGCCCTCTGGAGATTCTAACTTGCCTCTCAACTTTGTTTCTTGTATGGTGCCCTGTGTTGGCTTCTTCATCTGGCAGCTCTTACTCGCGGGCTCCTGAGTCCCAAGATGGACATTTGTGTCTAAACTATCATCAACATCATTCCCTAAACAGACATGCACATGTGTGCATGCGAGTGTATGCACACAGTTGCACACACACACACACACACACACACACACACACACACACACAGAAGTCTTCCCTTACCCCTGTCAAGCCCTTATGTGAAGCTACCTCTTTCTGAGATGGGTCTGGGGTTCCTCCCTTCCTTAATGCACTCATTTTCTAATGGATTGT